>NW_027094471.1:0-92884 GCF_029207755.1 Chamaea fasciata
AGGGAGTTGGCACAAAGGATGGCCTGTTTCCAGAGGTAAGTAAAGTCAGCTGCCCAGGTGCCTGATGTCAGTTTGTAGTAGGCCTTTGGCCCTCCATGGGAAGCCAGGCTTCCAGCTTGTAGCAGCTTGAATCTGGAAGAAATCCTGTTCCGTTCGGGATTGTAGGTGTCCGGAACCGGGTGCCCTGCTGAGGGAGTAGGGAACAAAGGATGGCCTGTTTGCAGGGGTAAGTAAAGTCAGCTGCCCAGGTGTCTGATGTCAGTTTGTAGGAGGCCTTTGGCCCTCCAAGGGAAGCTAGTCTTCCAGTTTATGGCAGCTTGCATCTTGAAGAAATCCTGTTCCTTTTGGGATTGTAGGTGGCCGAGACCTGGTGTCCGGCTGTGGGAGCTGGGCACAAATGAGAACCTGTTTCCAGGGGTAAGTAAAGTCAGCTGCCCAGGTGCCTGATGTCAGTTTGTAGCAGGCCTTTGGCCCTCCAAGGGAAGCCAGGCTTCCAGCTTGTGGCAGCTTGTGGCATCTTGAAGAAATCCTGTTCCGTTCGGGATTGTAGGTGGCCGAGGCCTGGTGCCCGGCAGAGGGAGTTGGGCACAAATGATGGCCTGTTTCCAGGGCTAAGTAAAGTCAGCTGCCCAGGTGCCTGATGTCAGTTTGTAGGAGGCCTTTGGCCCTTCAAGGGAAACTAGTCTTCCAGTTTGTGGCAGCTTGCATCTGGAAGAAATCCTGTTCCATTCGGGATTGTAGGTGGCCGAGGCCAGGTGCCCGGCAGAGGGAGTTGGGAACAAAGGATGGCCTGTTTCCAGGGGTAAGTAAAGTTAGCTGCCCAGGTGCCTGATGTCAGTTTGTAGGAGGCCTTTGGCCCTCCAAGGGAAGCTAGTCTTCCAGTTTGTGGCAGCTTGCATCTGGAAGAAATGCTGTTCTGCTCATGATTGTAGGTGGCCGAGGCCAGGTGCCCGGCAGAGGGAGTTGGGAACAAATGATGGCCTGTTTCCAGGGGTAAGTAAAGTCAGCTGCCCAGGTGTCTGATGTCAGTTTGTAGCAGGCCTTTGGCCCTCCATGGGAAGCCTGGCTTCCAGCTTGTGGCAGCTTGCATCTGGAAGAAATGCTGTTCCGTTCGGGATTGTAGGTGGCCGAGGCCAGGTTCCCGGCAGAGGGAGTTGGGAACAAAGGATGGCCTGTTTCCAGGGGTAAGTAAAGTTAGGTGCCCAGGTGCCTGGTGTCTGTTTGTAGGAGGCCTTTGGCCCTCCAAGAGAAGCTACTCTTCCAGTTTGTGGCAGCTTGCATCTTGAAGAAATGCTGTTCTGATCGGGAATGTAGGTGGCCGAGGCCAGGTGCCTGGCAGAGGGAGTTGGGCACAAAGGATGGCCTGTTTCCAGGGGTAAGTAAAGTCAGCTGCCCAGGTGCCTGATGTCAGTTTGTAGAAGGCCTTTGGCCTTCCATGGGAAGCCAGGCTTCCAGCTTGTGGCAGCTTGCATCTGGAAGAAATCCTGTTCCGTTCGGGATTGTAGGTGGCCGAGGCCAGGTGCCCGGCAGAGGAAATTGGGCACAAAGGACGGCCTGTTTCCAGGGGTAAGTAAAGTCAGCTGCCCAGGTGCCTGATGTCAGTTTGTAGGAGGCCTTTGGCCCTCCAAGGGAAGCCAGGCTTCCAGCTTGTGGCAGCTTGCATCTGGAAGAAATCCTGTTTCGTTCGGGATTGTAGGTGTCCGGAGCCGGGTGCCCTGCTGAGGGAGTAGGGAACAAAGGATGGCCTGTTTCCAAGGGTTAGTAAAGTCAGCTGCCCAGGTGTCTGATGTCAGTTTGTAGCAGGCCTTTGGCCCTCCATGAGAAGCCTGGCTTCCAGCTTGCGGCAGCTTGCATCGGGAAGAAATCCTGTTCCGTTCGGGATTGTAGGTGGCCAAGGCCAGGTGCCCGGCAGAGGGAGTTGGGCACAAATGATGGCCTGTTTCCAGGGGTAAGTAAAGTCAGCTGCCCAGGTGCCTGATGTCAGTTTGTAGGAGGCCTTTGGCCCTCCATGGGAAGCCAGGCTTTCAGCTTGTGGCAGCTTGCATCTTGAAGTAATCCTGTTCCGTTCGGGACTATAGGTGGCCGAGGCCAGGTGCCCGAAAGACGGAGTTGGGCACAAAGGATGGCCTGTTTTCAGGGATAAGTAAAGTCATCTGCCCAGGTGCCTGATGTCAGTTTGCAGGTGGCTATTGTTCCTCCATGGGATGCCAGGCTTCCAGCTTGTGGCTCCTTGCATCTGGAAGTAATCCTGTTCCGTTCGGGATTGTAGGTGTCCGAGGCCTGGTGCCCGGCAGAGGGAGTTGGGCACAAAAGATGGCCTGTTTCCAGGGGTAAGTAAAGTTAGCTGCCCAGGTGCCTGATGTCAGTTTGTAGGAGGCCTTTGGCCCTCCATGGGAAGCCAGGCTTCCAGCTTGTGGCAGCTTGCATCTGGAAGAAATCCTGTTCCGTTCGGGATTGTAGGTGGCCGAGGCCAGGTGCCCGGCAGAGGGAGTTGGGCACAAATGATGGCCTGTTTCCAGGGGTAAGTAAAGTCAGCTGCCCAGGTGCCTGATGTCAGTTTGTAGGAGGCCTTTGGCCCTCCACGGGAAGCTAGTCTTCGAGATTGTGGCAGCTTGCGTCTGGAAGAAATCCTGTTCCGTTTTGGATTGTAGGTGGCCGAGGCCTGGTGCCCGGCAGAGGGAGATGGGCACAAATGATGGACTGTTTCCAGGGGTAAGTAAAGTCAGCTGCCCAGGTGCCTGATGTCAGTTTGTAGGAGGCCATTGGCTTTCCAAGAGCAGCCAGGCTTACAGTTTGTGGCTGCTTGCATCTGGAAGAAATCCTGTTCCGTTTGGGATCGTAGGTGGCCGAGGCCTGGTGTCCGGCTAAGGGAGTTGGGAACAAAGGATGGCCTGTTTCCAGGGGTAGGTAAAGTTAGCTGCCCAGGTGCCTGATGTCAGTTTGTAGGAGGCCTTTGGCCCTCCAAGGGAAGCAAGTCTTCCAGTTTGTGGCTGCTTGCATCTGGAAGAAATCCTATTCTATTTGGGAATGTAGGTGTCCGAGGCCTGGTGCCCGGCAGAGGGAGTTGGGCACAAAAGATGGCCTGTTTCCAGGGGTAAGTAAAGTTAGCTGCCCAGGTGCCTGATGTCAGTTTGTAGGAGGCCTTTGGCCCTCCATGGGAAGCCAGGCTTCCAGCTTGTGGCAGCTTGCATCTGGAAGAAATCCTGTTCCGTTCGGGATTGTAGGTGGCCGAGGCCAGGTGCCCGGCAGAGGGAGTTGGGCACAAATGATGGCCTGTTTCCAGGGGTAAGTAAAGTCAGCTGCCCAGGTGCCTGATGTCAGTTTGTAGGAGGCCTTTGGCCCTCCACGGAAAGCTAGTCTTCGAGATTGTGGCAGCTTGCGTCTGGATGAAATCCTGTTCCGTTTTGGATTGTAGGTGGCCGAGGCCTGGTGCCCGGCAGAGGGAGTTGGGCACAAATGATGGCCTGTTTCCAGGGGTAAGTAAAGTCAGCTGCCCAGGTGCCTGATGTCAGTTTGTAGGAGGCCTTTGGCCCTCCACGGGAAGCTAGTCTTCGAGATTGTGGCAGCTTGCGTCTGGAAGAAATCCTGTTCCGTTTTGGATTGTAGGTGGCCGAGGCCTGGTGCCCGGCAGAGGGAGTTGGGCACAAATGATGGCCTGTTTCCAAGGGTTAGTAAAGTCAGCTGCCTAGGTGCCTTGAATCAGTGTTTAGCAGGCCTTTGGCCCTCCATGGGAAGCCAGGCTTCCAGCTTGTGGCAGCTTGCATCTTGAAGAAATCCTGTTCCGTTTGGGATTGTAGGTGGCCGAGGCCAGGTGCCCTGCTGCAGGAGTTGGGAACAAAGGATGGCCTGTTTCCAGGGGTAAGTAAAGTCAGCTGCCCAGGTGCCTGATGTCAGTTTGTAGGAGGCCTTTGGCCCTCCATGGGAAGCCAGGCTTCCAGCTTGTGGCAGCTTGCATCTGGAAGAAATCATGTTCCGTTTGGGATCGTAGGTGACCGAGGCCTGGTGCCCAAATGTGGGGGTTGGGCAAAAATGAGAACCTGTTTCCAGGGGTAAGTAAAGTCAGCTGCCCAGGTGCCTGATGTCAGTTTGTAGCAGGCCTTTGGCTCTCCAAGTGATGCTAGTCTTCCTGTTCAATGCAGCTTCCATCTGGAAAAAATCCTATTCCGTTCAAGATTGTAGGTTCTTGAAGCCAGGTGCCCTGCAGAGGGAGTTGGTCACAAAGGATGGCCTGTTTCCAGTGGTAAGTAAAGTCAGCTGCCCAGGTGCCTGATGTCAGTTTGTAGGAGGCCTTTGGCCCTCCAAGGGAAGCCAGGCTTCCAGCATGTGGCAGCTTGCATCTGGAAGAAATCCTGTTCCATTCGGGATTGTAGGTGTCCGAGGCCTGGTGCCCGGCAGAGGGAGTTGGGCACAAATGATGGCCTGTTTCCAGGGGTAAGTAAAGTTAGCTGCCCAGGTGCCTGATGTCAGTTTGTAGGAGGCCTTTGGCCCTCCATGGGAAGCCAGGCTTCCAGCTTGTGGCAGCTTGCATCTGGAAGAAATCCTGTTCCGTTCGGGATTGTAGGTGGCCGAGGCCAGGTGCCCGGCAGAAAGAGTTGGGCACAAAGGATGGCCTGTTTCCAGGGGTAAGTAAAGTCAGCTGCCCAGGTGCCTGATGTCAGTTTGTAGGAGGCCTTTGGCCCTCCACGGGAAGCTAGTCTTCGAGATTGTGGCAGCTTGCGTCTGGAAGAAATCCTGTTCTGTTTGGGATTGTAGGTGGCCGAGGCCTGGTGCCCGGCAGAGGGAGTTGGGCACAAAGGATGGCCTGTTTCCAGGGGTAAGTAAAGTCAGCTGCCCAGGTGCCTGATGTCAGTTTGTAGGAGGCCATTGGCTTTCCAAGAGCAGCCAGGCTTACAGTTTGTGCAGCTTGCATCTGGAAGAAATCCTGTTCCGTTTGGGATCGTAGGTGGCCGAGGCCTGGTGTCCGGCTAAGGGAGTTGGGAACAAAGGATGGCCTGTTTCCAGGGGTAAGTAAAGTTAGCTGCCCAGGTGCCTGATGTCAGTTTGTAGGAGGCCTTTGGCCCTCCAAGGGAAGCAAGTCTTCCAGTTCGTGGCTGCTTGCATCTGGAAGAAATCCTATTCTATTTGGGAATGTAGGTGGCCGAGGCCAGGTGCCCCGCAGAGGGAGTTGGGCACAAAGGATGGCCTGTTTCCAGGGGTAAGTAAAGTCAGCTGCCCAGGTGCCTGATGTCAGTTTGTAGGAGGCCTTTGGCCCTCCAAGGGAAGCCTGGCTTCCAGCTTGTGGCAGCTTGCATCTGGAAGAAATCCTGTTTCGTTTGGGATTGTAGGTGGCCGGAGCCGGGTGCCCTGCTGAAGGAATCGGGAACAAAGGATGGCCTGTTTCAAGGGGTAAGTAAAGTCAGCTGCCCAGGTGCCTGATGTCAGTTTGTAGGAGGCCTTGGCCATCCAAGCGAAGCAAGTCTACCAGTTTGTGGCAGCTTGCATCTGGAAGAAATCCTGTTCCATTCGGGATGGTAGGTGGCCGAGGCCAGGTGCCCGGCAGAGGGAGTTGGGCACAAATGATGGCCTGTTTCCAGCGGTAAGTAAAGTCAGCTGCCCAGGTGCCTTGAATCAGTTTGTAGCAGGCCTTTGGCCCTCCAAGGGAAGCCAGGCTTCCAGCTTGTGGCAGCTTGCATCTTGAAGAAATCCTGCTCCGTTTGGGATTGTAGGTGGCCGAGGCCAGGTGCCCTGCTGCAGGAGTTGGGAACAAAGGATGGCCTGTTTCCAGGGGTAAGTAAAGTCAGCTGCCCAGGTGCCTGATGTCAGTTTGTAGGAGGCCTTTGGCCCTCCATGGGAAGCCAGGCTTCCAGCTTGTGGCAGCTTGCATCTGGAAGAAATCATGTTCCGTTTGGGATCGTAGGTGACCGAGGCCTGGTGCCCGGATGTGGGGGTTGGGCACAAATGAGAACCTGTTTCCAGGGGTAAGTAAAGTCAGCTGCCCAGGTGCCTGATGTCAGTTTGTAGCAGACTTTTGGCTCTCCGAGTGATGCTAGTCTTCCTGTTCAATGCAGCTTCCATCTGGAAAAAATCCTATTCCGTTCAGGATTGTAGGTTCCCGAAGCCGGGTGCCCGGCAGAGGGAGTTGGTCACAAAGGATGGCCTGTTTCCAGTGGTAAGTAAAGTCAGCTGCCCAGGTGCCTGATGTCAGTTTGTAGGAGGCCTTTGGCCCTCCAAGGGAAGCCAGGCTTCCAGCATGTGGCAGCTTGCATCTGGAAGTAATCCTGTTCCGTTCGGGATTGTAGGTGGCCGGAGCCGGGTGCCAAGCAGAGGGAGTTTGGCACAAATGATGGCCTGTTTCCAGGGGTAAGTAAATTCAGCTGCCCAGGTGCCTGATGTCAGTTTGTAGGAGGCCTTTGGCCCTCCATGGGAAGCCAGGCTTCCAGCTTGTGGCAGCTTGCATCTGGAAGAAATCCTGTTCCGTTTGGGATTGTAGGTGGCCGAGGCCTGGTGCCCGGCATAGGGAGTTGGGCACAAATGATGGCCTGTTTCCAGGGGTAAGTAAAATCAGCTGCCCAGGTGCCTGATGTCAGTTTGTAGGAGGCCTTTGGCCCTTCAAGGGAAACTAGTCTTCCAGTTTGTGGCAGCTTGCATCTGGAAGAAATCCTGTTCCGTTCGGGATTGTAGGTGGCCGAGGCCAGGTGCCCGGCAGAGGGAGTTGGGCACAAATGATGGCCTGTTTCCAGGGGTAAGTAAAGTCAGCTGCCCAGGTGCCTGATGTCAGTTTGCAGGTGGCCTTTGACCCTCCAAGAGCAGCCAGGCTTCCAGCTTGTGGCAACTTGCATGTGGAAGAAATCCTGTTTTGTTTGGGATCGTAGGTGGCCGAGGCCTGGTGTCCGGCTAAGGGAGTTGGGAACAAAGGATGGCCTGTTTCCAGGGGTAAGTAAAGTCAGCTGCCCAGGTGCCTGATGTCAGTTTGTTGGAGGCCTTTGGCCATCCAAGGGAAGCTAGTCTTCCAGTTTGTGGCTGCTTACATCTGGAAGAAATCCTGTTCTATTTGGGAATGTAGGTGGCCGAGGCCTGCTGCCTGACAGAGGGAGTTGGGCAAAAAGGATGGCCTGTTTCCAGAGGTAAGTAAAGTCAGCTGCCCAGGTGCCTGATGTCAGTTTGTAGGAGGCCTTTGGCCCTCCAAGGGAAGCCAGGCTTCCAGCTTGTGGCAGCTTGAATCTGGAAGAAATCCTGTTCCGTTCGGGATTGTAGGTGTCCGGAACCGGGTGCCCTGCTGAGGGAGTAGGGAACAAAGGATGGTCTGTTTCCAGGGGTAAGTAAAGTCAGCTGCCCAGGTGCCTGATGTCAATTTGTAGGAGGCCTTTGGCCCTCCAAGGGAAGCTAGTCTTCCAGTTTGTGGCAGCTTGCATCTTGAAGAAATCCTGTTCCTTTTGGGATTGTAGGTGGCCGAGACCTGGTGCCCGGCTGTGGGAGTTGGGCACAAATGAGAACCTGTTTCCAGGGGTAAGTAAAGTCAGCTGCCCAGGTGCCTGATGTCAGTTTGTAGCAGGCCTTTGGCTCTCCAAGTGATGCTAGTCTTCCTATTCAATGCAGCTTCCATCTGGAAAAAATCCTATTCCGTTCAAGATTGTAGGTTCCCGAAGCCGGGTGCCCGGCAGAGGGAGTTGGGCACAAAGGATGGCCTGTTTCCAGCGGTAAGTAAAGTCAGCTGCCCAGGTGCCTGATGTCAGTTTGTAGGAGGCCTTTGGCCCTCCAAGGGAAGCCAGGCTTCCAGCTTGTGGCAGCTTGTGGCATCTTGAAGAAATCCTGTTCCGTTCGGGATTGTAGGTGGCCGAGGCCTGGTGCCCGGCAGAGGGAGTTGGGCACAAATGATGGCCTGTTTCCAAGGCTAAGTAAAGTCAGCTGCCCAGGTGCCTGATGTCAGTTTGTAGGAGGCCTTTGGCCCTTCAAGGGAAACTAGTCTTCCAGTTTGTGGCAGCTTTCATCTGGAAGAAATCCCGTTCCATTCGGGATTGTAGGTGGCCGAGGCCAGGTGCCCGGCAGAGGGAGTTGGGAACAAAGGATTGCCTGTTTCCAGGGGTAAGTAAAGTTAGCTGCCCAGGTGCCTGATGTCAGTTTGTAGGAGGCCTTTGGCCCTCCAAGGGAAGCTAGTCTTCCAGTTTGTGGCAGCTTGCATCTGGAAGAAATGCTGTTCTGCTCATGATTGTAGGTGGCCGAGGCCAGGTGCCCGGCAGAGGGAGTTGGGCACAAATGATGGCCTGTTTCCAGGGGTAAGTAAAGTCAGCTGCCCAGGTGTCTGATGTCAGTTTGTAGCAGGCCTTTGGCCCTCCATGGGAAGCCTGGCTTCCAGCTTGTGGCAGCTTGCATCTGGAAGAAATGCTGTTCCGTTCGGGATTGTAGGTGGCCGAGGCCAGGTGCCCGGCAGAGGGAGTTGGGAACAAAGGATGGCCTGTTTCCAGGGGTAAGTAAAGTTAGCTGCCCAGGTGCCTGATGTCAGTTTGTAGGAGGCCTTTGGCCCTCCAAGAGAAGCTAGTCTTCCAGTTTGTGGCAGCTTGCATCTTGAAGAAATGCTGTTCTGCTCGGGAATGTAGGTGGCCGAGGCCAGGTGCCTGGCAGAGGGAGTTGGGCACAAAGGATGGCCTGTTTCCAGGGGTAAGTAAAGTCAGCTGCCCAGGTGCCTGATGTCAGTTTGTAGAAGGCCTTTGGCCCTCCATGGGAAGCCAGGCTTCCAGCTTGTGGCAGCTTGCATCTGGAAGAAATCCTGTTCCGTTCGGGATTATAGGTGGCCGAGGCCAGGTGCCCGGCAGAGGAAATTGGGCACAAAGGACGGCCTGTTTCCAGGGGTAAGTAAAGTCAGCTGCCCAGGTGCCTGATGTCAGTTTGTAGGAGGTTTTTGGCGCTCCAAGGGAAGCCAGGCTTCCAGCTTGTGGCAGCTTGCATCTTGAAGAAATCCTGTTCCGTTTGGGATTGTAGGTGTCCGAGGCCTGGTGCCCGGCAGAGGGAGTTGGGCACAAATGATGGCCTGTTTCCAGGGCT
Organism: Chamaea fasciata; assembly: GCF_029207755.1. Lineage (NCBI taxonomy): Eukaryota > Metazoa > Chordata > Aves > Passeriformes > Sylviidae > Chamaea > Chamaea fasciata. The sequence goes on from NW_027094471.1 coordinate 9,019, forward strand.
AAGTAAAGTCAGCTGCCCAGGTGCCTGATGTCAGTTTGTTGGAGGCCTTTGGCCATCCAAGGGAAGCTAGTCTTCCAGTTTGTGGCTGCTTACATCTGGAAGAAATCCTGTTCTATTTGGGAATGTAGGTGGCCGAGGCCTGCTGCCTGACAGAGGGAGTTGGGCAAAAAGGATGGCCTGTTTCCAGAGGTAAGTAAAGTCAGCTGCCCAGGTGCCTGATGTCAGTTTGTAGGAGGCCTTTGGCCCTCCAAGGGAAGCCAGGCTTCCAGCTTGTGGCAGCTTGAATCTGGAAGAAATCCTGTTCCGTTCGGGATTGTAGGTGTCCGGAACCGGGTGCCCTGCTGAGGGAGTAGGGAACAAAGGATGGTCTGTTTCCAGGGGTAAGTAAAGTCAGCTGCCCAGGTGCCTGATGTCAATTTGTAGGAGGCCTTTGGCCCTCCAAGGGAAGCTAGTCTTCCAGTTTGTGGCAGCTTGCATCTTGAAGAAATCCTGTTCCTTTTGGGATTGTAGGTGGCCGAGACCTGGTGCCCGGCTGTGGGAGTTGGGCACAAATGAGAACCTGTTTCCAGGGGTAAGTAAAGTCAGCTGCCCAGGTGCCTGATGTCAGTTTGTAGCAGGCCTTTGGCTCTCCAAGTGATGCTAGTCTTCCTATTCAATGCAGCTTCCATCTGGAAAAAATCCTATTCCGTTCAAGATTGTAGGTTCCCGAAGCCGGGTGCCCGGCAGAGGGAGTTGGGCACAAAGGATGGCCTGTTTCCAGCGGTAAGTAAAGTCAGCTGCCCAGGTGCCTGATGTCAGTTTGTAGGAGGCCTTTGGCCCTCCAAGGGAAGCCAGGCTTCCAGCTTGTGGCAGCTTGTGGCATCTTGAAGAAATCCTGTTCCGTTCGGGATTGTAGGTGGCCGAGGCCTGGTGCCCGGCAGAGGGAGTTGGGCACAAATGATGGCCTGTTTCCAAGGCTAAGTAAAGTCAGCTGCCCAGGTGCCTGATGTCAGTTTGTAGGAGGCCTTTGGCCCTTCAAGGGAAACTAGTCTTCCAGTTTGTGGCAGCTTTCATCTGGAAGAAATCCCGTTCCATTCGGGATTGTAGGTGGCCGAGGCCAGGTGCCCGGCAGAGGGAGTTGGGAACAAAGGATTGCCTGTTTCCAGGGGTAAGTAAAGTTAGCTGCCCAGGTGCCTGATGTCAGTTTGTAGGAGGCCTTTGGCCCTCCAAGGGAAGCTAGTCTTCCAGTTTGTGGCAGCTTGCATCTGGAAGAAATGCTGTTCTGCTCATGATTGTAGGTGGCCGAGGCCAGGTGCCCGGCAGAGGGAGTTGGGCACAAATGATGGCCTGTTTCCAGGGGTAAGTAAAGTCAGCTGCCCAGGTGTCTGATGTCAGTTTGTAGCAGGCCTTTGGCCCTCCATGGGAAGCCTGGCTTCCAGCTTGTGGCAGCTTGCATCTGGAAGAAATGCTGTTCCGTTCGGGATTGTAGGTGGCCGAGGCCAGGTGCCCGGCAGAGGGAGTTGGGAACAAAGGATGGCCTGTTTCCAGGGGTAAGTAAAGTTAGCTGCCCAGGTGCCTGATGTCAGTTTGTAGGAGGCCTTTGGCCCTCCAAGAGAAGCTAGTCTTCCAGTTTGTGGCAGCTTGCATCTTGAAGAAATGCTGTTCTGCTCGGGAATGTAGGTGGCCGAGGCCAGGTGCCTGGCAGAGGGAGTTGGGCACAAAGGATGGCCTGTTTCCAGGGGTAAGTAAAGTCAGCTGCCCAGGTGCCTGATGTCAGTTTGTAGAAGGCCTTTGGCCCTCCATGGGAAGCCAGGCTTCCAGCTTGTGGCAGCTTGCATCTGGAAGAAATCCTGTTCCGTTCGGGATTATAGGTGGCCGAGGCCAGGTGCCCGGCAGAGGAAATTGGGCACAAAGGACGGCCTGTTTCCAGGGGTAAGTAAAGTCAGCTGCCCAGGTGCCTGATGTCAGTTTGTAGGAGGTTTTTGGCGCTCCAAGGGAAGCCAGGCTTCCAGCTTGTGGCAGCTTGCATCTTGAAGAAATCCTGTTCCGTTTGGGATTGTAGGTGTCCGAGGCCTGGTGCCCGGCAGAGGGAGTTGGGCACAAATGATGGCCTGTTTCCAGGGCTAAGTAAAGTCAGCTGCCCAGGTGCCTGATGTCAGTTTGTAGGAGGCCTTTGGCCCTCCAAGGGAAGCCAGGCTTCCAGCTTGTGGCAGCTTGCATCTGGAAGAAATCCTGTTTCGTTCGGGATTGTAGGTGTCCGGAGCCGGGTGCCCGGCAGAGGGAGTTGGGCACAAATGATAGCCTGTTTCCAGGGGTAAGTAAAGTCAGCTGCCCAGGTGCCTGATGTCAGTTTGCAGGAGGCCTTTGGCACTCTTGAGGAATCTAGTCTTCCACTTTGTGGCAGCTTGCATCTGGAAGAAATCCTGTTCCATTCGGGATTGTAGGTGGCCGAGGCCAGGTGCCTGGCAGAGGGAGTTGGGCACAAATGATGGCCTGTTTCCAGGGGTAAGTAAAGTCAGCTGCCCAGGTGCCTGATGTCAGTTTGTAGGAGGCCTTTGCCCATCCAAGAGCAGCCAGGCTTCCAGCTTGTGGTATCTTGCATCTTGAAGAAATCCTGTTCCGTTTGGGATCGTAGGTGGCCGAGGCCTGGTGCCCGGCAGAAAGAGTTGGGCACAAAGGATGGCCTGTTCCCAGGGGTAAGTAAAGTCAGCTGCCCAGGTGCCTGATGTCAGTTTGTAGGAGGCCTTTGGCCATCCAAGGGAAGCTACTCTTCCAGTTTGTGGCTGCTTGCATCTGGAAGAAATCCTGTTCTATTTGGGAATGTAGGTGGCCGAGGCCTGCTGCCCGGCAGAGGGAGTTGGGCACAAAGGATGGCCTGTTTCCAGAGGTAAGTAAAGTCAGCTGCCCAGGTGCCTGATGTCAGTTTGTAGGAGGCCTTTGGCCCTCCAAGGGAAGCCAGGCTTCCAGCTTGTGGCAGCTTGCATCTGGAAGAAATCCTGTTCCGTTCGGGATTGTAGGTGTCCGGAACCGGGTGCCCTGCTGAGGGAGTAGGGAACAAAGGATGGCCTGTTTCCAGGGGTAAGTAAAGTCAGCTGCCCAGGTGTCTGATGTCAGTTTGTAGGAGGCCTTTGGCCCTCCAAGGGAAGCTAGTCTTCCAGTTTGTGGCAGCTTGCATCTTGAAGAAATCCTGTTCCGTTTGGGATTGTAGGTGGCCGAGACCTGGTGCCCTGCTGCACGAGTTCGGAACAAAGGATGGCCTGTTTCCAGGGGTAAGTAAAGTCAGCTGCCCAGGTGCCTGATGTAAGTTTGTAGGAGGCCTTTGGCCCTCCATGGGAAGCCAGGCTTCCAGCTTGTGGCAGCTTGCATCTGGAAGAAATCCTGTTCCGTTTGGCATCGTAGGTGACCGAGGCCTGGTGCCCGGCTGTGGGAGTTGGGCACAAATGAGAACCTGTTTCCAGGGGTAAGTAAAGTCAGCTGCCCAGGTGCCTGATGTCAGTTTGTAGCAGGCCTTTGGCTCTCAAAGTGATGCTAGTCTTCCTGTTCAATGCAGCTTCCATGTGGAAAAAATCCTATTCCGTTCAAGATTGTAGGTTCCCGAAGCCGGGTGCCCGGCAGAGGGAGTTGGGCACAAATGATGGCCTGTTTCCAGGGCTAAGTAAAGTCAGCTGCCCAGGTGCCTGATGTCAGTTTGTAGGAGGCCTTTGGCCCTTCAAGGGAAACTAGTCTTCCAGTTTGTGGCAGCTTGCATCTGGAAGAAATCCTATTCCATTCGGGATTGTAGGTGGCCGAGGCCAGGTGCCCGGCAGAGGGAGTTGGGCACAAATGATGGCCTGTTTCCAGGGGTAAGTAAAGTCAGCTGCCCAGGTGTCTGATGTCAGTTTGTAGCAGGCCTTTGGCCCTCCATGGGAAGCCTGGCTTCCAGCTTGTGGCAGCTTGCATCTGGAAGAAATGCTGTTCCGTTCGGGATTGTAGGTGGCCGAGGCCAGGTGCACGGCAGAGGGAGTTGGGAACAAAGGATGGCCTGTTTCCAGGGGTAAGTAAAGTTAGCTGCCCAGGTGCCTGGTGTCAGTTTGTAGGAGGCCTTTGGCCCTCCAAGAGAAGCTAGTCTTCCAGTTTGTGGCAGCTTGCATCTTGAAGAAATGCTGTTCTGCTCGGGAATGTAGGTGGCCGAGGCCAGGTGCCTGGCAGAGGGAGTTGGGAACAAAGGATGGCCTGTTTCCAGGGGTAAGTAAAGTCAGCTGCCCAGGTGCCTGATGTCAGTTTGCAGAAGGCCTTTGGCCCTCCATGGGAAGCCAGGCTTCCAGCTTGTGGCAGCTTGCATCTGGAAGAAATCCTGTTCCGTTCGGGATTATAGATGGCCAAGGCCAGGTGCCCGGCAGAGGAAATTGGGCACAAAGGACGGCCTGTTTCCAGGGGTAAGTAAAGTCAGCTGCCCAGGTGCCTGATGTCAGTTTGTAGGAGGTTTTTGGCGCTCCAAGGGAAGCCAGGCTTCCAGCTTGTGGCAGCTTGCATCTTGAAGAAATCCTGTTCCGTTTGGGATTGTAGGTGGCCGAGGCCTGGTGCCCGGCAGAGGGAGTTGGGCACAAATGATGGCCTGTTTCCAGGGCTAAGTAAAGTCAGCTGCCCAGGTGCCTGATGTCAGTTTGTAGGAGGCCTTTGGCCCTCCAAGGGAAGCCAGGCTTCCAGCTTGTGGCAGCTTTCATCTGGAAGAAATCCTGTTTCGTTCGGGATTGTAGGTGTCCGGAGCCGGGTGCCCGGCAGAGGGAGTTGGGCACAAATGATGGCCTGTTTCCAGGGGTAAGTAAAGTCAGCTGCGCAGGTGCCTGATGTCAGTTTGTAGTAGGCCTTTGGCTTTTCAAAGGAAACTAGTCTTCCAGTTTGTGGCAGCTTGCATCTGGAAGAAATCCTGTTCCATTCGGGATTGTAGGTGGCCGAGGTCAGGTGCCTGGCAGAGGGAGTTGGGCACAAATGATGGCCTGTTTCCAGGGGTAAGTAAAGTCAGCTGCCCAGGTGCCTGATGTCAGTTTGTAGGAGGCCTTTGGCCATCCAAGAGCAGCCAGGCTTCCAGCTTGTGGTATCTTGCATCTTGAAGAAATCCTGTTCCGTTTGGGATCGTAGGTGGCCGAGGCCTGGTGCCCGACTAAGGGAGTTGGGCACAAATGATGGCCTGTTTCCAGGGGTAAGTAAAGTCAGCTGCCCAGGTGCCTGATGTCAGTTTGTAGGAGGCCTTTGGCCCTCCATGGGAAGCCAGGCTTCCAGCTTGTGGCAGCTTGCATCTTGAAGAAATCCTGTTCCGTTCGGGATTATAGGTGGCCGAGGCCAGGTGCCCGGCAGACGGAGTTGGGCACAAAGGATGGCCTGTTTCCAGGGGTAAGTAAAGTCAGCTGCCCAGGTGCCTGATGTCAGTTTGCAGGTGGCTATTGTTCCTCCATGGGATGCCAGGCTTCCAGCTTGTGGCTCCTTGCATCTGGAAGTAATCCTGTTCCGTTCGGGATTGTAGGTGGCCGAGGCCTGGTGCCCGGCAGAGGGAGTTGGGCACAAAAGATGGCCTGTTTCCAGGGGTAAGTAAAGTCAGCTGCCCAGGTGCCTGATGTCAGTTTGTAGGAGGCCTTTGGCCCTCCATGGGAAGCCAGGCTTCCAGCTTGTGGCAGCTTGCATCTGGAAGAAATCCTGTTCCGTTTGGGATTGTAGGTGGCCGAGGCCAGGTGCCCGGCAGAGGGAGTTGGGCACAAATGATGGCCTGTTTCCAGGGGTAAGTAAAGTCAGCTGCCCAGGTGCCTGATGTCAGTTTGTAGGAGGCTTTTGGCCCTCCACGGGAAGCTAGTCTTCGAGATTGTGGCAGCTTGCGTCTGGAAGAAATCCTGTTCCGTTTTGGATTGTAGGTGGCCGAGGCCTGGTGCCCGGCAGAGGGAGTTGGGTACAAATGATGGCCTGTTTCCAGGGGTAAGTAAAGTCAGCTGCCCAGGTGCCTGATGTCAGTTTGTAGGAGGCCATTGGCCCTCCAAGAGCAGCCAGGTATCCAGTTTGTGGCAGCTTGCATCTGGAAGAAATCCTGTTCTATTTGGGATTGTAGGTGGCCGAGGCCAGGTGCCCGGCAGAGGGAGTAGGGCACAAAGGATGGCCTGTTTCCAGGGGTAAGTAAAGTCAGCTGCCCAGGTGCCTGATGTCAGTTTGTAGGAGGCCTTTGGCCCTCCAAGGGAAGCCTGGCTTCCAGCTTGTGGCAGCTTGCATCTGGAAGAAATCCTGTTTCGTTTGGGATTGTAGGTGGCCGGAGCCGGGTGCCCTGCTGAAGGAGTAGGGAACAAAGAATGGCCTGTTTCAAGGGATAAGTAAAGTCAGCTGCCCAGGTGCCTGATGTCAGTTTGTAGGAGGCCTTTGGCCATCCAAGGGAAGCAAGTCTACCAGTTTGTGGCAGCTTGCATCTGGAAGAAATCCTGTTCCATTCGGGATGGTAGGTGGCCGAGGCCAGGTGCCCGGCAGAGGGAGTTGGGCACAAATGATGGCCTGTTTCCAGCGGTAAGTAAAGTCAGCTGCCCAGGTGCCTTGAATCAGTTTGTAGCAGGCCTTTGGCCCTCCATGGGAAGCCAGGCTTCCAGCTTGTGGCAGCTTGCATCTTGAAGAAATCCTGTTCCGTTTGGGATTGTAGGTGGCCGAGGCCTGGTGCCCTGCTGCAGGAGTTGGGAACAAAGGATGGCCTGTTTCCAGGGGTAAGTAAAGTCAGCTGCCCAGGTGCCTGATGTCAGTTTGTAGTAGGCCTTTGGCCCTCCATGGGAAGCCAGGCTTCCAGCTTGTGGCAGCTTGCATCTGGAAGAAATCCTGTTTCGTTCGGGATCGTAGGTGACCGAGGCCTGGTGCCCGGATGTGGGAGTTGGGCAGAAATGAGAACCTGTTTCTAGGGGTAAGTAAAGTCAGCTGCCCAGGTGCCTGATGTCAGTTTGTAGCAGGCCTTTGGCTCTCAAAGTGATGCTAGTCTTCCTGTTCAATGCAGCTTCCATCTGGATAAAATCCTATTCCGTTCAAGATTGTAGGTTCCCGAAGCCGGGTGCCCGGCAGAGGGAGTTGGTCACAAAGGATGGCCTGTTTCCAGGGGTAAGTAAAGTCAGCTGCCCAGGTGCCTGATGTCAGTTTGTAGGAGGCCTTTGGACCTCCAAGGGAAGCCAGGCTTCCAGCTTGTGGCAGCTTGCATCTTGAAGAAATCCTGTTCCATTCGGGATTGTAGGTGGCCGAGGCCTGGTGCCCGGCAGAGGGAGTTGGGCACAAATGATGGCCTGTTTCCAGGGGTAAGTAAAGTCAGCTGCCCAGGTGCCTGATGTCAGTTTGTAGGAGGCCTTTGGCCCTTCAAGGGAAACTAGTCTTCCAGTTTGTGGAAGCTTGCATCTGGAAGAAATGCTGTTCTGCTCATGATTGTAGGTGGCCGAGGCCAGGTGCCCGGCAGAGGGAGTTGGGCACAAATGATGGCCTGTTTCCAGGGGTAAGTAAAGTCAGCTGCCCAGGTGTCTGATGTCAGTTTGTAGCAGGCCTTTGGCCCTCCATGGGAAGCCTGGCTTCCACCTTGTGGCAGCTTGCATCTGGAAGAAATGCTGTTCCGTTCGGGATTGTAGGAGGCCGAGGCCAGGTGCCCGGCAGAGGGAGTTGGGAACAAAGGATGGCCTGTTTCCAGGGGTAAGTAAAGTTAGGTGCCCAGGTGCCTGGTGTCTGTTTGTAGGAGGCCTTTGGCCCTCCAAGAGAAGCTAGTCTTCCAGTTTGTGGCAGCTTGCATCTTGAAGAAATGCTGTTCTGCTCGGGAATGTAGGTGGCCGAGGCCAGGTGCCTGGCAGAGGGAGTTGGGCACAAAGGATGGCCTGTTTCCAGGGGTAAGTAAAGTCAGCTGCCCAGGTGCCTGATGTCAGTTTGTAGAAGGCCTTTGGCCCTCCATGGGAAGCCAGGCTTCCAGCTTGTGGCAGCTTGCATCTGGAAGAAATCCTGTTCCGTTCGGGATTGTAGGTGGCCGAGGCCAGGTGCCCGGCAGAGGAAATTGGGCACAAAGGACGGCCTGTTTCCAGGGGTAAGTAAAGTCAGCTGCCCAGGTGCCTGATGTCAGTTTGTAGGAGGTATTTGGCGCTCCAAGGGAAGCCAGGCTTCCAGCTTGTGGCAGCTTGCATCTTGAAGAAATCCTGTTCCGTTTGGGATTGTAGGTGGCCGAGGCCTGGTGCCCGGCAGAGGGAGTTGGGCACAAATGATGGCCTGTTTCCAGGGGTAAGTAAAGTCAGCTGCCCAGGTGCCTGATGTCAGTTTGTAGGAGGCCTTTGGCCCTCCAAGGGAAGCCAGGCTTCCAGCTTGTGGCAGCTTGCATCTGGAAGAAATCCTGTTTCGTTCGGGATTGTAGGTGTCCGGAGCCGGGTGCCCTGCTGAGGGAGTAGGGAACAAAGGATGGCCTGTTTCCAAGGGTTAGTAAAGTCAGCTGCCCAGGTGTCTGATGTCAGTTTGTAGCAGGCCTTTGGCCCTCCCTGAGAAGCCTGGCTTCCAGCTTGTGGCAGCTTGCATCTGGAAGAAATCCTGTTCCGTTCGGGATTGTAGGTGGCCAAGGCCAGGTGCCCGGCAGAGGGAGTTGGGCACAAATGAGAACCTGGTTTCAGGGGTAAGTAAAGTCAGCTGCCCAGGTGCCTGATGTCAGTTTGTAGCAGGCCTTTGGCTCTCCAAGTGATGCTAGTCTTCCTGTTCAATGCAGCTTCCATCTGGAAAACATCCTATTCCGTTCAAGATTGTAGGTTCCCGAAGCCGGGTGCCCGGCAGAGGGCGTTGGTCACAAAGGATGGCCTGTTTCCAGTGGTAAGTAAAGTCAGCTGCCCAGGTGCCTGATGTCAGTTTGTAGGAGGCCTTTGGCCCTCCAAGGGAAGCCAGGCTTCCAGCTTGTGGCAGCTTGCATCTGGAAGAAATCCTGTTCCGTTCGGGATTGTAGGTGTCCGGAGCCGGGTGCCCTGATGAGGGAGTAGGGAGCAAATGATGGCCTGTTTCAAGGGGTAAGTAAAGTCAGCTGCCCAGGTGCCTGATGTCAGTTTGTAGGAGGCCTTTGGCCATCCAAGGGAAGCAAGTCTACCAGTTTGTGGCAGCTTGCATATGGAAGAAATCCTGTTCCATTCGGGATTGTAGGTGGCCGAGGCCAGGTGCCCGGCAGAGGGAGTTGGGCACAAATGATGGCCTGTTTCCAGGGGTAAGTAAAGTCAGTTGCCCAGGTGCCTGATGGCAGTTTGTAGGTGGCTATTGTTCCTCCATGGGGAGCCCGGCTTCCAGCTTGTGGCTGCTTGCATCTGGAAATAATCCTGTTCCGTTCGGGATGGTAGGTGGCCGAGGCCTGGTGCCCGGCAGAGGGAGTTGGGCACAAAGGATGGCCTGTTTCCAGGGGTAAGTAAAGTCAGCTGCCCAGGTGCCTGATGTCAGTTTGTAGAAGGCCTTTGGCCCTCCAAGGGAAGCCAGTCTTTCAGTTTGTGGCAGCTTGCATCTTGAAGAAATCCTGTTCTGTTTGGGATTGTAGGTGGCCGAGGCCTGGTGCCCTGCTGCAGCAGTTGGGAACAAAGGATGGCCTGTTTCCAGGGGTAAGTAAAGTCAGCTGCCCAGGTGCCTGATGTAAGTTTGTAGGAGGCCTTTGGCCCTCCAAGGGAAGCAAGTCTTCCAGTTTGTGGCAGCTTGCATCGTGAAGAAATCCTGTTCCGTTCGGGATTGTGGGTGGCCGAGGCCTGGTGCCCGGCAGAGGGAGTTGGGCACAAATGATGGCCTGTTTCCAGGGGTAAGTAAAGTCAGCTGCCCAGGTGCCTGATGTCAGTTTGTAGTAGGCCTTTGGCCCTCTATGGGAAGCCAGGCTTCCAGTTTGTGGCAGCTTGCATCTGGAAGAAATCCTGTTCCGTTCGGGATTGTAGGTGGCCAAGGCCAGGTCACCGGCAGAGGGAGTTGGGCACAAATGATGGCCTGTTTCCAGGGGTAAGTAAAGTCAGCTGCCCAGGTGCCTGATGTCAGTTTGTAGGAGGCCTTTGGCCCTTCAAGTGAAACTAGTCTTCCAGTTTGTGGCAGCTTGCATCGCGAAGAAATCCTGTTCCATTCGGGATTGTAGGTGGCCGAGGCCTGGTGTCCGGCTAAGGGAGTTGGGAACAAATGATGGCCTGTTTCCAGGGGTAAGTAAAGTCAGCTGCCCAGGTGCCTTATGTCAGTTTGTAGGAGGCCTTTGGCCCTCCAAGGGAAGCAAGTCTTCCAGTTTGTGGCTGCTTGCATCTGGAAGAAATCCTGTTCTATTTGGGAATGTAGGTGGCCGAGGCCTGCTGCCCGGCAGAGGGAGTTGGGCACAAAGGATGGCCTGTTTTCAGAGGTAAGTAAAGTCAGCTGCCCAGGTGCCTGATGTCAGTTTGTAGGAGGCCTTTGGCCCTCCAAGGGAAGCAAGTCTTCCAGTTTGTGGCAGCTTGCATCTGGAGGAAATCCTGTTCCGTTCGGGATTGTAGGTGGCCGAGGCCAGGTGCCCGGCAGAGGGAGTTGGGCACAAAGGATGGCCTGTTTCCAGGGGTAAATAAAGTCAGCTGCCCAGGTGCCTGATGTCAGTTTGTAGAAGGCCTTTGGCCATCCAAGGGAAGCAAGTCTACCAGTTTGTGGCAGCTTGCATCTGGAAGAAATCCTGTTAAATTCGGGATTGAAGGTGGCCGAGGACAGGTGCCCGGCAGAGGGAGTTGGGCACAAATGATGGCCTGTTTCCAAAGGTTAGTAAAGTCAGCTGCCCAGGTGCCTTGAATCAGTTTGTAGCAGGCCTTTGGCCCTCCATGGGAAGCCAGGCTTCCAGCTTGTGGCAGCTTGCATCTTTAAGAAATCCTCTTCCGTTTGGGATTGTAGGTGGCCGAGGCCTGGTGCCCTGCTGCAGGAGTTGGGAACAAATGATGGCCTGTTTCCAGGGGTAAGTAAAGTCAGCTGCCCAGGTGCCTGATGTCAGTTTGTAGGAGGCCTTTGGCCCTCCATGGGAAGCCAGGCTTCCAGCTTGTGGCAGCTTGCATCTGGAAGAAATCCTGTTCCGTTTGGGATCGTAGGTGACCGAGGCCTGGTGCCCGGCTGTGGGAGTTGGGCACAAATGATGGCCTGTTTCCAGGGGTAAGTAAATCAGCTGCCCAGGTGCCTGATGTCTGTTTGTAGCAGGCCTTTGGCTCTCCAAGTGATGCTAGTCTTCCTGTTCAATGCAGCTTCCATCTGGAAAAAATCCTATTCCGTTCAAGATTGTAGGTTCCCGAAGGCGGGTGCCCGGCAGAGGGAGTTGGGCACAAAGGATGGCCTGTTTCCAGGGGTAAGTAAAGTCAGCTGCCCAGGTGCCTGATGTCAGTTTGTAGGAGGCCTTTGGCCCTCCAAGGGAAGCCAGTCTTCCAGTTTGTGGCAGCTTGCATCTTGAAGAAATCCTGTTCCGTTCGGGATTGTAGGTGGCCGAGGCCTGGTGCCCGGCAGAGGGAGTTGGGCACAAATGATGGCCTGTTTCCAGGGGTAAGTAAAGTCAGCTGCCCAGGTGCCTGATGTCAGTTTGTAGGAGGCCTTTGGCCCTTCAAGGGAAACTAGTCTTCCAGTTTGTGGCAGCTTGCATCTGGAAGAAATCCTGTTCCATTCGGGATTGTAGGTGGCCGAGGCCAGGTGCCCGGCAGAGGGAGTTGGGCACAAATGATGGCCTGTTTCCAGGGGTAAGTAAAGTCAGCTACCCAGGTGCCTGATGTCAGTTTGTAGGAGGCCTTTGGCCCTCCAAGAGCTGCCAGTCTTCCAGCTTGTGGTAGCTTGCGTCTTGAAGAAATCCTGTTCCGTTTGGGACCGTAGGTGGCCGAGGCCAGGTGCCCGGCAGAGGGAGTTGGGAACAAAGGATGGCCTGTTTCCAGGGGTAAGTAAAGTTAGCTGCCCAGGTGCCTGGTGTCAGTTTGTAGGAGGCCTTTGGCCCTCCAAGGGAAGCAAGTCTTCCAGATTGTGGCAGCTTGCATCGCGAAGAAATCCTGTTCCGTTCGGGATTGTAGGTGTCCGAGGCCAAATGCCCGGCAGAAAGAGTTGGGCACAAATGATGGCCTGTTTCCAGGGGTAAGTAAAGTCAGCTGCCCAGGTGCCTTGAATCAGTTTGTAGGAGGCCTTTGGCCCTCCAAGGGATGCTAGTCTTCCAGTTTGTGGCAGCTTGCATCTTGAAGAAATGCTGTTCTGCTCATGATTGTAGGTGGCCGAGGCCAGGTGCCCGGCAGAGGGAGTTGGGAACAAAGGATGGCCTCTTTCCAGGGCTAAGTAAAGTCAGCTGCCCAGGTGCCTGATGTCAGTTTGTAGCAGGCCTTTGGCCCTCCATGGGAAGCCAGGCTTCCAGCTTGTGGCAGCTTGCATCTGGAAGAAATCCTGTTCCGTTCGGGATTGTAGGTGGCCGAGGCCAGGTGCCCAGCAGAGGGAGTTTGGCACAAATGATGGCCTGTTTCCAGGGGTAAGTAAAGTCAGCTGCCCAGGTGCCTGATGTCAGTTTGTAGAAGGCCTTTGGCCCTCCATGGGAAGCCAGGCTTCCAGCTTGTGGCAGCTTGCATCTGGAAGAAATCCTGTTCTGTTTGGGATTGTAGGTGGCCGAGGCCTGGTGCCCGGCAGAGGGAGTTGGGCACAAATGATGGCCTGTTTCCAGGGGTAAGTAAAGTCAGCTGCCCAGGTGCCTGATGTCAGTTTGTAGGAGGACTTTGGCCCTTCAAGGGAAACTAGTCTTCCAGTTTGTGGCAGCTTGCATCTGGAAGAAATTCTGTTCCATTCGGGATTGTAGGTGGCCGAGGCCAGGTGCCCGGCAGAGGGAGTTGGGCACAAATGATGGCCTGTTTCCAGGGGTAAGTAAAGTCAGCTGCCCAGGTGCCTGATGTCAGTTTGTAGGAGGCCTTTGACCCTCCAAGAGCAGCCAGGCTTCCAGCTTGTGGCAGCTTGCATCTGGAAGAAATCCTGTTCCGTTTGGGATCGTAGGTGGCCGAGGCCTGGTGTCCGGCTAAGGGAGTTGGGAACAAAGGATGGCCTTTTTCCAGGGGTAAGTAAAGTCAGCTGCCCAGGTGCCTGATGTCAGTTTGTAGGAGGCCTTTGGCCATCCAAGGGAAGCTAGTCTTCCTGTTTGTGGCTGCTTACATCTGGAAGAAATACTGTTCTATTTGGGAATGTAGGTGGCCGAGGCCTGCTGCCCGGCAGAGGGAGTTGGCACAAAGGATGGCCTGTTTCCAGAGGTAAGTAAAGTCAGCTGCCCAGGTGCCTGATGTCAGTTTGTAGGAGGCCTTTGGCCCTCCATGGGAAGCCAGGCTTCCAGCTTGTAGCAGCTTGAATCTGGAAGAAATCCTGTTCCGTTCGGGATTGTAGGTGTCCGGAACCGGGTGCCCTGCTGAGGGAGTAGGGAACAAAGGATGGCCTGTTTGCAGGGGTAAGTAAAGTCAGCTGCCCAGGTGTCTGATGTCAGTTTGTAGGAGGCCTTTGGCCCTCCAAGGGAAGCTAGTCTTCCAGTTTATGGCAGCTTGCATCTTGAAGAAATCCTGTTCCTTTTGGGATTGTAGGTGGCCGAGACCTGGTGCCCGGCTGTGGGAGCTGGGCACAAATGAGAACCTGTTTCCAGGGGTAAGTAAAGTCAGCTGCCCAGGTGCCTGATGTCAGTTTGTAGCAGGCCTTTGGCCCTCCAAGGGAAGCCAGGCTTCCAGCTTGTGGCAGCTTGTGGCATCTTGAAGAAATCCTGTTCCGTTCGGGATTGTAGGTGGCCGAGGCCTGGTGCCCGGCAGAGGGAGTTGGGCACAAATGATGGCCTGTTTCCAGGGCTAAGTAAAGTCAGCTGCCCAGGTGCCTGATGTCAGTTTGTAGGAGGCCTTTGGCCCTTCAAGGGAAACTAGTCTTCCAGTTTGTGGCAGCTTGCATCTGGAAGAAATCCTGTTCCATTCGGGATTGTAGGTGGCCGAGGCCAGGTGCCCGGCAGAGGGAGTTGGGAACAAAGGATGGCCTGTTTCCAGGGGTAAGTAAAGTTAGCTGCCCAGGTGCCTGATGTCAGTTTGTAGGAGGCCTTTGGCCCTCCAAGGGAAGCTAGTCTTCCAGTTTGTGGCAGCTTGCATCTGGAAGAAATGCTGTTCTGCTCATGATTGTAGGTGGCCGAGGCCAGGTGCCCGGCAGAGGGAGTTGGGCACAAATGATGGCCTGTTTCCAGGGGTAAGTAAAGTCAGCTGCCCAGGTGTCTGATGTCAGTTTGTAGCAGGCCTTTGGCCCTCCATGGGAAGCCTGGCTTCCAGCTTGTGGCAGCTTGCATCTGGAAGAAATGCTGTTCCGTTCGGGATTGTAGGTGGCCGAGGCCAGGTTCCCGGCAGAGGGAGTTGGGAACAAAGGATGGCCTGTTTCCAGGGGTAAGTAAAGTTAGGTGCCCAGGTGCCTGGTGTCTGTTTGTAGGAGGCCTTTGGCCCTCCAAGAGAAGCTACTCTTCCAGTTTGTGGCAGCTTGCATCTTGAAGAAATGCTGTTCTGCTCGGGAATGTAGGTGGCCGAGGCCAGGTGCCTGGCAGAGGGAGTTGGGCACAAAGGATGGCCTGTTTCCAGGGGTAAGTAAAGTCAGCTGCCCAGGTGCCTGATGTCAGTTTGTAGAAGGCCTTTGGCCTTCCATGGGAAGCCAGGCTTCCAGCTTGTGGCAGCTTGCATCTGGAAGAAATCCTGTTCCGTTCGGGATTGTAGGTGGCCGAGGCCAGGTGCCCGGCAGAGGAAATTGGGCACAAAGGACGGCCTGTTTCCAGGGGTAAGTAAAGTCAGCTGCCCAGGTGCCTGATGTCAGTTTGTAGGAGGCCTTTGGCCCTCCAAGGGAAGCCAGGCTTCCAGCTTGTGGCAGCTTGCATCTGGAAGAAATCCTGTTTCGTTCGGGATTGTAGGTGTCCGGAGCCGGGTGCCCTGCTGAGGGAGTAGGGAACAAAGGATGGCCTGTTTCCAAGGGTTAGTAAAGTCAGCTGCCCAGGTGTCTGATGTCAGTTTGTAGCAGGCCTTTGGCCCTCCATGAGAAGCCTGGCTTCCAGCTTGCGGCAGCTTGCATCGGGAAGAAATCCTGTTCCGTTCGGGATTGCAGGTGGCCAAGGCCAGGTGCCCGGCAGAGGGAGTTGGGCACAAATGATGGCCTGTTTCCAGGGGTAAGTAAAGTCAGCTGCCCAGGTGCCTGATGTCAGTTTGTAGGAGGCCTCTGGCTTTTCAAGGGAAACTAGTCTTCCAGTTTGTGGCAGCTTGCATCTGGAAGGAATCCTGTTCCATTCGGGATTGTAGGTGGCCGAGGCCAGGTGCCTGGCAGAGGGAGTTGGGCACAAATGATGGCCTGTTTCCAGGGGTAAGTAAAGTCAGCTGCCCAGGTGCCTGATGTCAGTTTGTAGTAGGCCTTTGGCTTTTCAAGGGAAACTAGTCTTCCAGATTGTGGCAGCTTGCATCGCGAAGAAATCCTGTTCCGTTCGGGATTTTAGGTGTCCGAGGCCAGGTGCCCGGCAGAAAGAGTTGGGCACAAAGGATGGCCTGTTTCCAGGGGTAAGTAAAATCAGCTGCCCAGGTGCCTGATGTCAGTTTGTAGGAGGCCTTTGGCCCTCCATGGGAAGCCAGGCTTTCAGCTTGTGGCAGCTTGCATCTTGAAGTAATCCTGTTCCGTTCGGAACTATAGGTGGCCGAGGCCAGGTGCCCGAAAGACGGAGTTGAACACAAAGGATGGCCTGTTTTCAGGGATAAGTAAAGTCATCTGCCCAGGTGCCTGATGTCAGTTTGCAGGTGGCTATTGTTCCTCCATGGGATGCCAGGCTTCCAGCTTGTGGCTCCTTGCATCTGGAAGTAATCCTGTTCCGTTCGGGATTGTAGGTGTCCGAGGCCTGGTGCCCGGCAGAGGGAGTTGGGCACAAAAGATGGCCTGTTTCCAGGGGTAAGTAAAGTTAGCTGCCCAGGTGCCTGATGTCAGTTTGTAGGAGGCCTTTGGCCCTCCATGGGAAGCCAGGCTTCCAGCTTGTGGCAGCTTGCATCTGGAAGAAATCCTGTTCCGTTCGGGATTGTAGGTGGCCGAGGCCAGGTGCCCGGCAGAGGGAGTTGGGCACAAATGATGGCCTGTTTCCAGGGGTAAGTAAAGTCAGCTGCCCAGGTGCCTGATGTCAGTTTGTAGGAGGCCTTTGGCCCTCCACGGGAAGCTAGTCTTCGAGATTGTGGCAGCTTGCGTCTGGAAGAAATCCTGTTCCGTTTTGGATTGTAGGTGGCCGAGGCCTGGTGCCCGGCAGAGGGAGTTGGGCACAAATGATGGACTGTTTCCAGGGGTAAGTAAAGTCAGCTGCCCAGGTGCCTGATGTCAGTTTGTAGGAGGCCATTGGCTTTCAAAGAGCAGCCAGGCTTACAGTTTGTGGCAGCTTGCATCTGGAAGAAATCCTGTTCCGTTTGGGATCGTAGGTGGCCGAGGCCTGGTGTCCGGCTAAGGGAGTTGGGAACAAAGGATGGCCTGTTTCCAGGGGTAGGTAAAGTTAGCTGCCCAGGTGCCTGATGTCAGTTTGTAGGAGGCCTTTGGCCCTCCAAGGGAAGCAAGTCTTCCAGTTTTTGGCTGCTTGCATCTGGAAGAAATCCTATTCTATTTGGGAATGTAGGTGTCCGAGGCCTGGTGCCCGGCAGAGGGAGTTGGGCACAAAAGATGGCCTGTTTCCAGGGGTAAGTAAAGTTAGCTGCCCAGGTGCCTGATGTCAGTTTGTAGGAGGCCTTTGGCCCTCCATGGGAAGCCAGGCTTCCAGCTTGTGGCAGCTTGCATCTGGAAGAAATCCTGTTCCGTTCGGGATTGTAGGTGGCCGAGACCAGGTGCCCGGCAGAGGGAGTTGGGCACAAATGATGGCCTGTTTCCAGGGGTAAGTAAAGTCAGCTGCCCAGGTGCCTGATGTCAGTTTGTAGGAGGCCTTTGGCCCTCCACGGAAAGCTAGTCTTCGAGATTGTGGCAGCTTGCGTCTGGAAGAAATCCTGTTCCGTTTTGGATTGTAGGTGGCCGAGGCCTGGTGCCCGGCAGAGGGAGTTGGGCACAAATGATGGCCTGTTTCCAGGGGTAAGTAAAGTCAGCTGCCCAGGTGCCTGATGTCAGTTTGTAGGAGGCCTTTGGCCCTCCACGGGAAGCTAGTCTTCGAGATTGTGGCAGCTTGCGTCTGGAAGAAATCCTGTTCCGTTTTGGATTGTAGGTGGCCGAGGCCTGGTGCCCGGCAGAGGGAGTTGGGCACAAATGATGGCCTGTTTCCAAGGGTTAGTAAAGTCAGCTGCCTAGGTGCCTTGAATCAGTGTTTAGCAGGCCTTTGGCCCTCCATGGGAAGCCAGGCTTCCAGCTTGTGGCAGCTTGCATCTTGAAGAAATCCTGTTCCGTTTGGGATTGTAGGTGGCCGAGGCCAGGTGCCCTGCTGCAGGAGTTGGGAACAAAGGATGGCCTGTTTCCAGGGGTAAGTAAAGTCAGCTGCCCAGGTGCCTGATGTCAGTTTGTAGGAGGCCTTTGGCCCTCCATGGGAAGCCAGGCTTCCAGCTTGTGGCAGCTTGCATCTGGAAGAAATCATGTTCCGTTTGGGATCGTAGGTGACCGAGGCCTGGTGCCCAAATGTGGGGGTTGGGCAAAAATGAGAACCTGTTTCCAGGGGTAAGTAAAGTCAGCTGCCCAGGTGCCTGATGTCAGTTTGTAGCAGGCCTTTGGCTCTCCAAGTGATGCTAGTCTTCCTGTTCAATGCAGCTTCCATCTGGAAAAAATCCTATTTCGTTAGGGATTGTAGGTTCTTGAAGCCAGGTGCCCTGCAGAGGGAGTTGGTCACAAAGGATGGCCTGTTTCCAGTGGTAAGTAAAGTCAGCTGCCCAGGTGCCTGATGTCAGTTTGTAGGAGGCCTTTGGCCCTCCAAGGGAAGCCAGGCTTCCAGCATGTGGCAGCTTGCATCTGGAAGAAATCCTGTTCCATTCGGGATTGTAGGTGTCCGAGGCCTGGTGCCCGGCAGAGGGAGTTGGGCACAAATGATGGCATGTTTCCAGGGGTAAGTAAAGTTAGCTGCCCAGGTGCCTGATGTCAGTTTGTAGGAGGCCTTTGGCCCTCCATGGGAAGCCAGGCTTCCAGCTTGTGGCAGCTTGCATCTGGAAGAAATCCTGTTCCGTTCGGGATTGTAGGTGGCCGAGGCCAGGTGCCCGGCAGAAAGAGTTGGGCACAAAGGATGGCCTGTTTCCAGGGGTAAGTAAAGTCAGCTGCCCAGGTGCCTGATGTCAGTTTGTAGGAGGCCTTTGGCCCTCCAAGGGAAGCTAGTCTTCGAGATTGTGGCAGCTTGCGTCTGGAAGAAATCCTGTTCTGTTTGGGATTGTAGGTGGCCGAGGCCTGGTGCCCGGCAGAGGGAGTTGGGCACAAAGGATGGCCTGTTTCCAGGGGTAAGTAAAGTCAGCTGCCCAGGTGCCTGATGTCAGTTTGTAGGAGGCCATTGGCTTTCCAAGAGCAGCCAGGCTTACAGTTTGTGCAGCTTGCATCTGGAAGAAATCCTGTTCCGTTTGGGATCGTAGGTGGCCGAGGCCTGGTGTCCGGCTAAGGGAGTTGGGAACAAAGGATGGCCTGTTTCCAGGGGTAAGTAAAGTTAGCTGCCCAGGTGCCTGATGTCAGTTTGTAGGAGGCCTTTGGCCCTCCAAGGGAAGCAAGTCTTCCAGTTCGTGGCTGCTTGCATCTGGAAGAAATCCTATTCTATTTGGGAATGTAGGTGGCCGAGGCCAGGTGCCCCGCAGAGGGAGTTGGGCACAAAGGATGGCCTGTTTCCAGGGGTAAGTAAAGTCAGCTGCCCAGGTGCCTGATGTCAGTTTGTAGGAGGCCTTTGGCCCTCCAAGGGAAGCCTGGCTTCCAGCTTGTGGCAGCTTGCATCTGGAAGAAATCCTGTTTCGTTTGGGATTGTAGGTGGCCGGAGCCGGGTGCCCTGCTGAAGGAATCGGGAACAAAGGATGGCCTGTTTCAAGGGGTAAGTAAAGTCAGCTGCCCAGGTGCCTGATGTCAGTTTGTAGGAGGCCTTGGCCATCCAAGCGAAGCAAGTCTACCAGTTTGTGGCAGCTTGCATCTGGAAGAAATCCTGTTCCATTCGGGATGGTAGGTGGCCGAGGCCAGGTGCCCGACAGAGGGAGTTGGGCACAAATGATGGCCTGTTTCCAGCGGTAAGTAAAGTCAGCTGCCCAGGTGCCTTGAATCAGTTTGTAGCAGGCCTTTGGCCCTCCAAGGGAAGCCAGGCTTCCAGCTTGTGGCAGCTTGCATCTTGATGAAATCCTGCTCCGTTTGGGATTGTAGGTGGCCGAGACCAGGTGCCCTGCTGCAGGAGTTGGGAACAAAGGATGGCCTGTTTCCAGGGGTAAGTAAAGTCAGCTGCCCAGGTGCCTGATGTCAGTTTGTAGTAGGCCTTTGGCCCTCCATGGGAAGCCAGGCTTCCAGCTTGTGGCAGCTTGCATCTGGAAGAAATCATGTTCCGTTTGGGATCGTAGGTGACCGAGGCCTGGTGCCCGGATGTGGGGGTTGGGCACAAATGAGAACCTGTTTCCAGGGGTAAGTAAAGTCAGCTGCCCAGGTGCCTGATGTCAGTTTGTAGCAGGCTTTTGGCTCTCCGAGTGATGCTAGTCTTCCTGTTCAATGCAGCTTCCATCTGGAAAAAATCCTATTCCGTTCAGGATTGTAGGTTCCCGAAGCCGGGTGCCCGGCAGAGGGAGTTGGTCACAAAGGATGGCCTGTTTCCAGTGGTAAGTAAAGTCAGCTGCCCAGGTGCCTGATGTCAGTTTGTAGGAGGCCTTTGGCCCTCCAAGGGAAGCCAGGCTTCCAGCATGTGGCAGCTTGCATCTGGAAGTAATCCTGTTCCGTTCGGGATTGTAGGTGGCCGGAGCCGGGTGCCAAGCAGAGGGAGTTTGGCACAAATGATGGCCTGTTTCCAGGGGTAAGTAAAGTCAGCTGCCCAGGTGCCTGATGTCAGTTTGTAGGAGGCCTTTGGCCCTCCATGGGAAGCCAGGCTTCCAGCTTGTGGCAGCTTGCATCTGGAAGAAATCCTGTTCCGTTTGGGATTGTAGGTGGCCAAGGCCTGGTGCCCGGCATAGGGAGTTGGGCACAAATGATGGCCTGTTTCCAGGGGTAAGTAAAATCAGCTGCCCAGGTGCCTGATGTCAGTTTGTAGGAGGCCTTTGGCCCTTCAAGGGAAACTAGTCTTCCAGTTTGTGGCAGCTTGCATCTGGAAGAAATCCTGTTCCGTTCGGGATTGTAGGTGGCCGAGGCCAGGTGCCCGGCAGAGGGAGTTGGGCACAAATGATGGCCTGTTTCCAGGGGTAAGTAAAGTCAGCTGCCCAGGTGCCTGATGTCAGTTTGCAGGTGGCCTTTGACCCTCCAAGAGCAGCCAGGCTTCCAGCTTGTGGCAACTTGCATGTGGAAGAAATCCTGTTTTGTTTGGGATCGTAGGTGGCCGAGGCCTGGTGTCCGGCTAAGGGAGTTGGGAACAAAGGATGGCCTGTTTCCAGGGGTAAGTAAAGTCAGCTGCCCAGGTGCCTGATGTCAGTTTGTTGGAGGCCTTTGGCCATCCAAGGGAAGCTAGTCTTCCAGTTTGTGGCTGCTTACATCTGGAAGAAATCCTGTTCTATTTGGGAATGTAGGTGGCCGAGGCCTGCTGCCTGGCAGAGGGAGTTGGGCACAAAGGATGGCCTGTTTCCAGAGGTAAGTAAAGTCAGCTGCCCAGGTGCCTGATGTCAGTTTGTAGGAGGCCTTTGGCCCTCCAAGGGAAGCCAGGCTTCCAGCTTGTGGCAGCTTGAATCTGGAAGAAATCCTGTTCCGTTCGGGATTGTAGGTGTCCGGAAACGGGTGCCCTGCTGAGGGAGTAGGGAACAAAGGATGGTCTGTTTCCAGGGGTAAGTAAAGTCAGCTGCCCAGGTGCCTGATGTCAATTTGTAGGAGGCCTTTGGCCCTCCAAGGGAAGCTAGTCTTCCAGTTTGTGGCAGCTTGCATCTTGAAGAAATCCTGTTCCTTTTGGGATTGTAGGTGGCCGAGACCTGGTGCCCGGCTGTGGGAGTTGGGCACAAATGAGAACCTGTTTCCAGGGGTAAGTAAAGTCAACTGCCCAGGTGCCTGATGTCAGTTTGTAGCAGGCCTTTGGCTCTCCAAGTGATGCTAGTCTTCCTATTCAATGCAGCTTCCATCTGGAAAAAATCCTATTCCGTTCAAGATTGTAGGTTCCCGAAGCCGGGTGCCCGGCAGAGGGAGTTGGGCACAAAGGATGGCCTGTTTCCAGCGGTAAGTAAAGTCAGCTGCCCAGGTGCCTGATGTCAGTTTGTAGGAGGCCTTTGGCCCTCCAAGGGAAGCCAGGCTTCCAGCTTGTGGCAGCTTGTGGCATCTTGAAGAAATCCTGTTCCGTTCGGGATTGTAGGTGGCCGAGGCCTGGTGCCCGGCAGAGGGAGTTGGGCACAAATGATGGCCTGTTTCCAAGGCTAAGTAAAGTCAGCTGCCCAGGTGCCTGATGTCAGTTTGTAGGAGGCCTTTGGCCCTTCAAGGGAAACTAGTCTTCCAGTTTGTGGCAGCTTTCATCTGGAAGAAATCCCGTTCCATTCGGGATTGTAGGTGGCCGAGGCCAGGTGCCCGGCAGAGGGAGTTGGGAACAAAGGATTGCCTGTTTCCAGGGGTAAGTAAAGTTAGCTGCCCAGGTGCCTGATGTCAGTTTGTAGGAGGCCTTTGGCCCTCCAAGGGAAGCTAGTCTTCCAGTTTGTGGCAGCTTGCATCTGGAAGAAATGCTGTTCTGCTCATGATTGTAGGTGGCCGAGGCCAGGTGCCCGGCAGAGGGAGTTGGGCACAAATGATGGCCTGTTTCCAGGGGTAAGTAAAGTCAGCTGCCCAGGTGTCTGATGTCAGCTTGTAGCAGGCCTTTGGCCCTCCATGGGAAGCCTGGCTTCCAGCTTGTGGCAGCTTGCATCTGGAAGAAATGCTGTTCCGTTCGGGATTGTAGGTGGCCGAGGCCAGGTGCCCGGCAGAGGGAGTTGGGAACAAAGGATGGCCTGTTTCCAGGGGTAAGTAAAGTTAGCTGCCCAGGTGCCTGGTGTCAGTTTGTAGGAGGCCTTTGGCCCTCCAAGAGAAGCTAGTCTTCCAGTTTGTGGCAGCTTGCATCTTGAAGAAATGCTGTTCTGCTCGGGAATGTAGGTGGCCGAGGCCAGGTGCCTGGCAGAGGGAGTTGGGCACAAAGGATGGCCTGTTTCCAGGGGTAAGTAAAGTCAGCTGCCCAGGTGCCTGATGTCAGTTTGTAGAAGGCCTTTGGCCCTCCATGGGAAGCCAGGCTTCCAGCTTGTGGCAGCTTGCATCTGGAAGAAATCCTGTTCCGTTTGGGATTGTAGGTGGCCGAGGCCTGGTGCCCGGCAGAGGGAGTTGGGCACAAATGATGGCCTGTTTCCAGGGCTAAGTAAAGTCAGCTGCCCAGGTGCCTGATGTCAGTTTGTAGGAGGCCTTTGGCCCTCCAAGGGAAGCCAGGCTTCCAGCTTGTGGCAGCTTGCATCTGGAAGAAATCCTGTTTCGTTCGGGATTGTAGGTGTCCGGAGCCGGGTGCCCGGCAGAGGGAGTTGGGCACAAATGATGGCCTGTTTCCAGGGGTAAGTAAAGTCAGCTGCCCAGGTGCCTGATGTCAGTTTGCAGGAGGCCTTTGGCACTCTTGAGGAATCTAGTCTTCCACTTTGTGGCAGCTTGCATCTGGAAGAAATCCTGTTCCATTCGGGATTGTAGGTGGCCGAGGCCAGGTGCCTGGCAGAGGGAGTTGGGCACAAATGATGGCCTGTTTCCAGGGGTAAGTAAAGTCAGCTGCCCAGGTGCCTGATGTCAGTTTGTAGGAGGCCTTTGCCCATCCAAGAGCAGCCAGGCTTCCAGCTTGTGGTATCTTGCATCTTGAAGAAATCCTGTTCCGTTTGGGATCGTAGGTGGCCGAGGCCTGGTGCCCGGCAGAAAGAGTTGGGCACAAAGGATGGCCTGTTTCCAGGGGTAAGTAAAGTCAGCTGCCCAGGTGCCTAATGTCAGTTTGCAGGAGGCCTTTGGCCATCCAAGAGAAGCTACTCTTCCAGTTTGTGGCTGCTTGCATCTGGAAGAAATCCTGTTCTATTTGGGAATGTAGGTGGCCGAGGCCAGGTGCCCGGCAGAGGGAGTTGGGCACAAAGGATGGCCTGTTTCCAGAGGTAAGTAAAGTCAGCTGCCCAGGTGCCTGATGTCAGTTTGTAGGAGGCCTTTGGCCCTCCAAGGGAAGCCAGGCTTCCAGCTTGTGGCAGCTTGCATCTGGAAGAAATCCTGTTCCGTTCGGGATTGTAGGTGTCCGGAACCGGGTGCCCTGCTGAGGGAGTAGGGAACAAAGGATGGCCTGTTTCCAGGGGTAAGTAAAGTCAGCTGCCCAGGTGTCTGATGTCAGTTTGTAGGAGGCCTTTGGCCCTCCAAGGGAAGCTAGTCTTCCAGTTTGTGGCAGCTTGCATCTTGAAGAAATCCTGTTCCGTTTGGGATTGTAGGTGGCCGAGACCTGGTGCCCTGCTGCACGAGTTCGGAACAAAGGATGGCCTGTTTCCAGGGGTAAGTAAAGTCAGCTGCCCAGGTGCCTGATGTAAGTTTGTAGGAGGCCTTTGGCCCTCCATGGGAAGCCAGGCTTCCAGCTTGTGGCAGCTTGCATCTGGAAGAAATCCTGTTCCGTTTGGCATCGTAGGTGACCGAGGCCTGGTGCCCGGCTGTGGGAGTTGGGCACAAATGAGAACCTGTTTCCAGGGGTAAGTAAAGTCAGCTGCCCAGGTGCCTGATGTCAGTTTGTAGCAGGCCTTTGGCTCTCAAAGTGATGCTAGTCTTCCTGTTCAATGCAGCTTCCATCTGGAAAAAATCCTATTCCGTTCAAGATTGTAGGTTCCCGAAGCCGGGTGCCCGGCAGAGGGAGTTGGGCACAAAGGATGGCCTGTTTCCAGCGGTAAGTAAAGTCAGCTGCCCAGGTGCCTGATGTCAGTTTGTAGGAGGCCTTTGGCCCTCCAAGGGAAGCCAGGCTTCCAGCTTGTGGCAGCTTGCATCTTGAAGAAATCCTGTTCCGTTTGGGATTGTAGGTGGCCGAGGCCTGGTGCCCGGCAGAGGGAGTTGGGCACAAATGATGGCCTGTTTCCAGGGGTAAGTAAAGTCAGCTGCCCAGGTGCCTGATGTCAGTTTGTAGGAGGCCTTTGGCCCTTCAAGGGAAACTAGTCTTCCAGTTTGTGGCAGCTTGCATCTGGAAGAAATCCTGTTCCATTCGGTATTGTAGGTGGCCGAGGCCAGGTGCCCGGCAGAGGGAGTTGGGCACAAATGATGGCCTGTTTCCAGGGGTAAGTAAAGTCAGCTGCCCAGGTGTCTGATGTCAGTTTGTAGCAGGCCTTTGGCCCTCCATGGGAAGCCTGGCTTCCAGCTTGTGGCAGCTTGCATCTGGAAGAAATGCTGTTCCGTTCGGGATTGTAGGTGGCCGAGGCCAGGTGCCCGGCAGAGGGAGTTGGGAACAAAGGATGGCCTGTTTCCAGGGGTAAGTAAAGTTAGCTTCCCAGGTGCCTGGTGTCAGTTTGTAGGAGGCCTTTGGCCCTCCAAGAGAAGCTAGTCTTCCAGTTTGTGGCAGATTGCATCTTGAAGAAATGCTGTTCTGCTCGGGAATGTAGGTGGCCGAGGCCAGGTGCCTGGCAGAGGGAGTTGGGAACAAAGGATGGCCTGTTTCCAGGGGTAAGTAAAGTCAGCTGCCCAGGTGCCTGATGTCAGTTTGCAGAAGGCCTTTGGCCCTCCATGGGAAGCCAGGCTTCCAGCTTGTGGCAGCTTGCATCTGGAAGAAATCCTGTTCCGTTCGGGATTATAGATGGCCAAGGCCAGGTGCCCGGCAGAGGAAATTGGGCACAAAGGACGGCCTGTTTCCAGGGGTAAGTAAAGTCAGCTGCCCAGGTGCCTGATGTCAGTTTGTAGGAGGTTTTTGGCGCTCCAAGGGAAGCCAGGCTTCCAGCTTGTGGCAGCTTGCATCTTGAAGAAATCCTGTTCCGTTTGGGATTGTAGGTGGCCGAGGCCTGGTGCCCGGCAGAGGGAGTTGGGCACAAATGATGGCCTGTTTCCAGGGCTAAGTAAAGTCAGCTGCCCAGGTGCCTGATGTCAGTTTGTAGGAGGCCTTTGGCCCTCCAAGGGAAGCCAGGCTTCCAGCTTGTGGCAGCTTTCATCTGGAAGAAATCCTGTTTCGTTCGGGATTGTAGGTGTCCGGAGCCGGGTGCCCGGCAGAGGGAGTTGGGCACAAATGATGGCCTGTTTCCAGGGGTAAGTAAAGTCAGCTGCCCAGGTGCCTGATGTCAGTTTGTAGTAGGCCTTTGGCTTTTCAAAGGAAACTAGTCTTCCAGTTTGTGGCAGCTTGCATCTGGAAGAAATCCTGTTCCATTCGGGATTGTAGGTGGCCGAGGTCAGGTGCCTGGCAGAGGGAGTTGGGCACAAATGATGGCCTGTTTCCAGGGGTAAGTAAAGTCAGCTGCCCAGGTGCCTGATGTCAGTTTGTAGGAGGCCTTTGGCCATCCAAGAGCAGCCAGGCTTCCAGCTTGTGGTATCTTGCATCTTGAAGAAATCCTGTTCCGTTTGGGATCGTAGGTGGCCGAGGCCTGGTGCCCGACTAAGGGAGTTGGGCACAAATGATGGCCTGTTTCCAGGGGTAAGTAAAGTCAGCTGCCCAGGTGCCTGATGTCAGTTTGTAGGAGGCCTTTGGCCCTCCATGGGAAGCCAGGCTTCCAGCTTGTGGCAGCTTGCATCTTGAAGAAATCCTGTTCCGTTCGGGATTATAGGTGGCCGAGGCCAGGTGCCCGGCAGACGGAGTTGGGCACAAAGGATGGCCTGTTTCCAGGGGTAAGTAAAGTCAGCTGCCCAGGTGCCTGATGTCAGTTTGCAGGTGGCTATTGTTCCTCCATGGGATGCCAGGCTTCCAGCTTGTGGCTCCTTGCATCTGGAAGTAATCCTGTTCCGTTCGGGATTGTAGGTGGCCGAGGCCTGGTGCCCGGCAGAGGGAGTTGGGCACAAAAGATGGCCTGTTTCCAGGGGTAAGTAAAGTCAGCTGCCCAGGTGCCTGATGTCAGTTTGTAGGAGGCCTTTGGCCCTCCATGGGAAGCCAGGCTTCCAGCTTGTGGCAGCTTGCATCTGGAAGAAATCCTGTTCCGTTTGGGATTGTAGGTGGCCGAGGCCAGGTGCCCGGCAGAGGGAGTTGGGCAAAAATGATGGCCTGTTTCCAGGGGTAAGTAAAGTCAGCTGCCCAGGTGCCTGATGTCAGTTTGTAGGAGGCTTTTGGCCCTCCACGGGAAGCTAGTCTTCGAGATTGTGGCAGCTTGCGTCTGGAAGAAATCCTGTTCCGTTTTGGATTGTAGGTGGCCGAGGCCTGGTGCCCGGCAGAGGGAGTTGGGTACAAATGATGGCCTGTTTCCAGGGGTAAGTAAAGTCAGCTGCCCAGGTGCCTGATGTCAGTTTGTAGGAGGCCATTGGCCCTCCAAGAGCAGCCAGGTATCCAGTTTGTGGCAGCTTGCATCTGGAAGAAATCCTGTTCTATTTGGGATTGTAGGTGGCCGAGGCCAGGTGCCCGGCAGAGGGAGTAGGGCACAAAGGATGGCCTGTTTCCAGGGGTAAGTAAAGTCAGCTGCCCAGGTGCCTGATGTCAGTTTGTAGGAGGCCTTTGGCCCTCCATGGGAAGCCAGGCTTCCAGCTTGTGGCAGCTTGCATCTTGAAGAAATCCTGTTCCGTTTGGGAATGTAGGTGGCCGAGGCCTGGTGCCCTGCTGCAGGAGTTGGGAACAAAGGATGGCCTGTTTCCAGGGGTAAGTAAAGTCAGCTGCCCAGGTGCCTGATGTCAGTTTGTAGTAGGCCTTTGGCCCTCCATGGGAAGCCAGGCTTCCAGCTTGTGGCAGCTTGCATCTGGAAGAAATCCTGTTCCGTTTGGGATCGTAGGTGACCGAGGCCTGGTGCCCGGATGTGGGAGTTGGGCAGAAATGAGAACCTGTTTCTAGGGGTAAGTAAAGTCAGCTGCCCAGGTGCCTGATGTCAGTTTGTAGCAGGCCTTTGGCTCTCAAAGTGATGCTAGTCTTCCTGTTCAATGCAGCTTCCATCTGGATAAAATCCTATTCCGTTCAAGATTGTAGGTTCCCGAAGCCGGGTGCCCGGCAGAGGGAGTTGGTCACAAAGGATGGCCTGTTTCCAGGGGTAAGTAAAGTCAGCTGCCCAGGTGCCTGATGTCAGTTTGTAGGAGGCCTTTGGCCCTCCAAGGGAAGCCAGGCTTCCAGCTTGTGGCAGCTTGCATCTTGAAGAAATCCTGTTCCATTCGGGATTGTAGGTGGCCGAGGCCTGGTGCCCGGCAGAGGGAGTTGGGCACAAATGATGGCCTGTTTCCAGGGGTAAGTAAAGTCAGCTGCCCAGGTGCCTGATGTCAGTTTGTAGGAGGCCTTTGGCCCTTCAAGGGAAACTAGTCTTCCAGTTTGTGGAAGCTTGCATCTGGAAGAAATCCTGTTCCATTCGGGATTGTAGGTGGCCGAGGCCAGGTGCCCGGCAGAGGGAGTTGGGAACAAATGATGGCCTGTTTCCAGGGGTAAGTAAAGTTATCTGCCCAGGTGCCTGATGACAGTTTGTAGGAGGCCTTTGGCCCTCCATGGGAAGCCTGGCTTCCAGTTTGTGGCAGCTTGCATCTGGAAGAAATCCTGTTCCGTTCGGGATTGTAGGTGGCCGAGGCAAGGTGCCCGGCAGAGGGAGTTGGGAACAAAGGATGGCCTGTTTCCAGGGGTAAGTAAAGTTAGCTGCCCAGGTGCCTGGTGTCAGTTTGTAGGAGGCCTTTGGCCCTCCAAGAGAAGCTAGTCTTCCAGTTTGTGGCAGCTTGCATCTTGAAGAAATGCTGTTCTGCTCGGGAATGTAGGTGGCCGAGGCCAGGTGCCTGGCAGAGGGAGTTGGGCACAAAGGATGGCCTGTTTCCAGGGGGAAGTAAAGTCAGCTGCCCAGGTGCCTGTTGTCAGTTAGTAGAAGGCCTTTGGCCCTCCATGGGAAGCCAGGCTTCCAGCTTGTGGCAGCTTGCATCTTGAAGAAATCCTGTTCCGTTCGGGATTGTAGGTGGCCGAGGCCAGGTGCCCGGCAGAGGAAATTGGGCACAAAGGACGGCCTGTTTCCAGGGGTAAGTAAAGTCAGCTGCCCAGGTTCCTGATGTCAGTTTGTAGGAGGTTTTTGGCCCTCCAAAAGCCAGGCTTCCTGCTTCTGGCAGCTTGCATCAGGAAGGAATGCTGTTTCGTTCGGGATTGTAGGTGTCCGAGACCAGGTGCCCGGCAGAGGGAGTTGGGCACAAAGGATGTCCTGTTTAGAGGGGTAAGTAAAGTCATCTGCCCACGTTCCTGATGTCCAGTTTGTCGGAGGCCTTTGGCCATCCAAGGGAAGCCAGGCTTCCTGCTTGTGGCAGCTTGCATCTGGAAGAATCCTGTTCCGTTCAGGATTGTAGGCGGCCGAGGCCTGGTGCCCGGCAGAGGGAGCGGGGAAGAAAGGATGGGCTGAATCCAGGGGTAAGTAAAGTCAGCTGCCCAGGTTCCTGTTGTCAGTTTTGTAGAGGCCTTTGGCCCTCCAAGGGAAGCCATTCTTCCAGCTTGTAGCAGCTTGCATCTGGAAGAAATGCTGTTCCGTTCGGGATTGTAGGTGGCCGAGGCCAGGTGCCCGGCAGAGGGGTGAGTTGGGCACAAACGATGGGCTGTTTCCAGGGGTAAGTAAAGTCAGCTGCCCAGGTGCCTGATGTCAGTTTGTAGGAGGCCTTTGGTCCTCCAAGGGCAGCCAGGCTTCCAGCTTGTGGTATCTTGCATCTTGAAGAAATCCTGTTCCGTTTGGGATCGTAGGTGGCCGAGGCCTGGTGCCCGACAGAGGGAGTTGGGCACAAATGATGGCCTGTTTCCAGGGGTAAGTAAAGTCAGCTGCCCAGGTGCCTGATGTCAGTTTGTAGTAGGCCTTTGGCTTTTCAAGGGAAACTAGTCTTCCAGATTGTGGCAGCTTGCATCGCGAAGAAATCCTGTTCCGTTTTGGATTGTAGGTGGCCGAGGCCAGGTGCCCGGCAGAAAGAGTTGGGCACAAAGGATGGCCTGTTTCCAGGGGTAAGTAAAGTCAGCTGCCCAGGTGCCTGATGTCAGTTTGTAGGAGGCCTTTGGCCCTCCAAGGGAAGCCAGTCTTCCAGTTTGTGGCAGCTTGCATCTGGAAGAAATCCTGTTCCATTCGGGATTGTAGGTGGCCGAGGCCTGGTGTCGGGCAGAGGGAGTTGGGCACAAAGATGGCCTGTTTCCAGGGGTAAGTAAAGTCAGCTGCCCAGGTGCCTGATGTCAGTTTGTAGTAGGCCTTTGGCTTTTCAAAGGAAACTAGTCTTCCAGTTTGTGGCAGCTTGCATCTGGAAGAAATCCTGTTCCATTCGGGATTGTAGGTGGCCGAGGTCAGGTGCCTGGCAGAGGGAGTTGGGCACAAATGATGGCCTGTTTCCAGGGGTAAGTAAAGTCAGCTGCCCAGGTGCCTGATGTCAGTTTGTAGGAGGCCTTTGGCCATCCAAGAGCAGCCAGGCTTCCAGCTTGTGGTATCTTGCATCTTGAAGAAATCCTGTTCCGTTTGGGATCGTAGGTGGCCGAGGCCTGGTGCCCGACTAAGGGAGTTGGGCACAAATGATGGCCTGTTTCCAGGGGTAAGTAAAGTCAGCTGCCCAGGTGCCTGATGTCAGTTTGTAGGAGGCCTTTGGCCCTCCATGGGAAGCCAGGCTTCCAGCTTGTGGCAGCTTGCATCTTGAAGAAATCCTGTTCCGTTCGGGATTATAGGTGGCCGAGGCCAGGTGCCCGGCAGACGGAGTTGGGCACAAAGGATGGCCTGTTTCCAGGGGTAAGTAAAGTCAGCTGCCCAGGTGCCTGATGTCAGTTTGCAGGTGGCTATTGTTCCTCCATGGGATGCCAGGCTTCCAGCTTGTGGCTCCTTGCATCTGGAAGTAATCCTGTTCCGTTCGGGATTGTAGGTGGCCGAGGCCTGGTGCCCGGCAGAGGGAGTTGGGCACAAAAGATGGCCTGTTTCCAGGGGTAAGTAAAGTCAGCTGCCCAGGTGCCTGATGTCAGTTTGTAGGAGGCCTTTGGCCCTCCATGGGAAGCCAGGCTTCCAGCTTGTGGCAGCTTGCATCTGGAAGAAATCCTGTTCCGTTTGGGATTGTAGGTGGCCGAGGCCAGGTGCCCGGCAGAGGGAGTTGGGCACAAATGATGGCCTGTTTCCAGGGGTAAGTAAAGTCAGCTGCCCAGGTGCCTGATGTCAGTTTGTAGGAGGCTTTTGGCCCTCCACGGGAAGCTAGTCTTCGAGATTGTGGCAGCTTGCGTCTGGAAGAAATCCTGTTCCGTTTTGGATTGTAGGTGGCCGAGGCCTGGTGCCCGGCAGAGGGAGTTGGGTACAAATGATGGCCTGTTTCCAGGGGTAAGTAAAGTCAGCTGCCCAGGTGCCTGATGTCAGTTTGTAGGAGGCCATTGGCCCTCCAAGAGCAGCCAGGTATCCAGTTTGTGGCAGCTTGCATCTGGAAGAAATCCTGTTCTATTTGGGATTGTAGGTGGCCGAGGCCAGGTGCCCGGCAGAGGGAGTAGGGCACAAAGGATGGCCTGTTTCCAGGGGTAAGTAAAGTCAGCTGCCCAGGTGCCTGATGTCAGTTTGTAGGAGGCCTTTGGCCCTCCATGGGAAGCCTGGCTTCCAGCTTGTGGCAGCTTGCATCTGGAAGAAATCCTGTTTCGTTTGGGATTGTAGGTGGCCGGAGCCGGGTGCCCTGCTGAAGGAGTAGGGAACAAAGAATGGCCTGTTTCAAGGGGTAAGTAAAGTCAGCTGCCCAGGTGCCTGATGTCAGTTTGTAGGAGGCCTTTGGCCATCCAAGGGAAGCAAGTCTACCAGTTTGTGGCAGCTTGCATCTGGAAGAAATCCTGTTCCATTCGGGATGGTAGGTGGCCGAGGCCAGGTGCCCGGCAGAGGGAGTTGGGCACAAATGATGGCCTGTTTCCAGCGGTAAGTAAAGTCAGCTGCCCAGGTGCCTTGAATCAGTTTGTAGCAGGCCTTTGGCCCTCCATGGGAAGCCAGGCTTCCAGCTTGTGGCAGCTTGCATCTTGAAGAAATCCTGTTCCGTTTGGGATTGTAGGTGGCCGAGGCCTGGTGCCCTGCTGCAGGAGTTGGGAACAAAGGATGGCCTGTTTCCAGGGGTAAGTAAAGTCAGCTGCCCAGGTGCCTGATGTCAGTTTGTAGTAGGCCTTTGGCCCTCCATGGGAAGCCAGGCTTCCAGCTTGTGGCAGCTTGCATCTGGAAGAAATCCTGTTCCGTTTGGGATCGTAGGTGACCGAGGCCTGGTGCCCGGATGTGGGAGTTGGGCAGAAATGAGAACCTGTTTCTAGGGGTAAGTAAAGTCAGCTGCCCAGGTGCCTGATGTCAGTTTGTAGCAGGCCTTTGGCTCTCAAAGTGATGCTAGTCTTCCTGTTCAATGCAGCTTCCATCTGGATAAAATCCTATTCCGTTCAAGATTGTAGGTTCCCGAAGCCGGGTGCCCGGCAGAGGGAGTTGGTCACAAAGGATGGCCTGTTTCCAGGGGTAAGTAAAGTCAGCTGCCCAGGTGCCTGATGTCAGTTTGTAGGAGGCCTTTGGCCCTCCAAGGGAAGCCAGGCTTCCAGCTTGTGGCAGCTTGCATCTTGAAGAAATCCTGTTCCATTCGGGATTGTAGGTGGCCGAGGCCTGGTGCCCGGCAGAGGGAGTTGGGCACAAATGATGGCCTGTTTCCAGGGGTAAGTAAAGTCAGCTGCCCAGGTGCCTGATGTCAGTTTGTAGGAGGCCTTTGGCCCTTCAAGGGAAACTAGTCTTCCAGTTTGTGGCAGCTTGCATCTTGAAGAAATCCTGTTCCATTCGGGATTGTAGGTGGCCGAGGCCAGGTGCCCGGCAGAGGGAGTTGGGAACAAATGATGGCCTGTTTCCAGGGGTAAGTAAAGTTATCTGCCCAGGTGCCTGATGACAGTTTGTAGGAGGCCTTTGGCCCTCCATGGGAAGCCTGGCTTCCAGTTTGTGGCAGCTTGCATCTGGAAGAAATCCTGTTCCGTTCGGGATTGTAGGTGGCCGAGGCAAGGTGCCCGGCAGAGGGAGTTGGGAACAAAGGATGGCCTGTTTCCAGGGGTAAGTAAAGTTAGCTGCCCAGGTGCCTGGTGTCAGTTTGTAGGAGGCCTTTGGCCCTCCAAGAGAAGCTAGTCTTCCAGTTTGTGGCAGCTTGCATCTTGAAGAAATGCTGTTCTGCTCGGGAATGTAGGTGGCCGAGGCCAGGTGCCTGGCAGAGGGAGTTGGGCACAAAGGATGGCCTGTTTCCAGGGGGAAGTAAAGTCAGCTGCCCAGGTGCCTGTTGTCAGTTAGTAGAAGGCCTTTGGCCCTCCATGGGAAGCCAGGCTTCCAGCTTGTGGCAGCTTGCATCTTGAAGAAATCCTGTTCCGTTCGGGATTGTAGGTGGCCGAGGCCAGGTGCCCGGCAGAGGAAATTGGGCACAAAGGACGGCCTGTTTCCAGGGGTAAGTAAAGTCAGCTGCCCAGGTTCCTGATGTCAGTTTGTAGGAGGTTTTTGGCCCTCCAAGGGAAGCCAGGCTTCCAGCTTGTGGCAGCTTGCATCTTGAAGAAATCCTGTTCCGTTTGGGATTGTAGGTGGCCGAGGCCTGGTGCCCGGCAGAGGGAGTTGGGCACAAATGATGGCCTGTTTCCAGGGCTAAGTAAAGTCAGCTGCCCAGGTGCCTGATGTCAGTTTGTAGGAGGCCTTTGGCCCTCCAAGGGAAGCCAGGCTTCCAGCTTGTGGCAGCTTGCATCTGGAAGAAATCCTGTTTCGTTCGGGATTGTAGGTGTCCGGAGCCGCGTGCCCTGCTGAGGGAGTTGGGCACAAATGATGGCCTGTTTCCAAGGGTTAGTAAAGTCAGCTGCCCAGGTGTCTGATGTCAGTTTGTAGCAGGCTTTTGGCCCTCCATGAGAAGCCTGGCTTCCAGCTTGTGGCAGCTTGCATCTGGAAGAAATCCTGTTCCGTTCGGGATTGTAGGTGGCCGAGGCCAGGTGCCTGGCAGAGGGAGTTGGGTACAAATGATGGCCTGTTTCCAGGGGTAAGTAAAGTCAGCTGCCCAGGTGCCTGATGTCAGTTTGTAGGAGGCCTTTGGCCATCCAAGAGCAGCCAGGCTTCCAGCTTGTGGTATCTTGCATCTTGAAGAAATCCTGTTCCGTTTGGGATCGTAGGTGGCCGAGGCCTGGTGCCCGACAGAGGGAGTTGGGCACAAATGATGGCCTGTTTCCAGGGGTAAGTAAAGTCAGCTGCCCAGGTGCCTGATGTCAGTTTGTAGTAGGCCTTTGGCTTTTCAAGGGAAACTAGTCTTCCAGATTGTGGCAGCTTGCATCGCGAAGAAATCCTGTTCCGTTTTGGATTGTAGGTGGCCGAGGCCAGGTGCCCGGCAGAAAGAGTTGGGCACAAAGGATGGCCTGATTCCAGGGGTAAGTAAAGTCAGCTGCCCAGGTGCCTGATGTCAGTTTGTAGGAGGCCTTTGGCCCTCCAAGGGAAGCCAGTCTTCCAGTTTGTGGCAGCTTGCATCTGGAAGAAATCCTGTTCCATTCGGGATTGTAGGTGGCCGAGGCCTGGTGTCGGGCAGAGGGAGTTGGGCACAAAGATGGCCTGTTTCCAGGGGTAAGTAAAGTCAGCTGCCCAGGTGCCTGATGTCAGTTTGTAGGAGGCCTTTGGCCCTCCAAGGGAAGCTAGTCTTCCAGTTTGTGGCAGCTTGCATCTGGAAGAAATCCTATTCCGTTCGGGATTGTAGGTGGCCGAGGCCAGGTGCCCGGCAGAGGGAGTTGGGAACAAAGGATGGCCTGTTTCCAGAGGTAAGTAAAGTTAGCTGCCCAGGTGCCTGATGTCAGTTTGTAGGAGGCCTTTGGCCCTCCATGGGAAGCCAGGCTTCCAGCTTGTGGCAGCTTGCATCTGGAAGAAATCCTGTTCCGTTCGGGATTGTAGGTGGCCGAGGCCAGGTGCCCGGCTAAGGGAGTTGGGCACAAATGATGGCCTGTTTCCAGGGGTAAGTAAAGTCAGCTGCCCAGGTGCCTGATGTCAGTTTGTAGGAGGCCTTTGGCCTTCCACGGGAAGCTAGTCTTCGAGATTGTGGCAGCTTGCGTCTGGAAGAAATCCTGTTCCGTTTT
Source organism: Chamaea fasciata (assembly GCF_029207755.1). NCBI lineage: Eukaryota > Metazoa > Chordata > Aves > Passeriformes > Sylviidae > Chamaea > Chamaea fasciata. Next base: position 43,139 of record NW_027094471.1, read on the forward strand.
GGATTGTAGGTGTCCGAGGCCTGGTGCCCGGCAGAGGGAGTTGGGCACAAATGATGGCCTGTTTCCAGGGGTAAGTAAAGTCAGCTGCCCAGATGCCTGATGTCAGTTTGTAGGAGGCCATTGGCCCTCCAAGAGCAGCCAGGCTTCCAGTTTGTGGCAGCTTGCATCTGGAAGAAATCCTGTTCCGTTTGGGATCGTAGGTGGCCGAGGCCTGGTGTCCGGCTAAGGGAGTTGGGAACAAAGGATGGCCTGTTTCCAGGGGTAAGTAAAGTTAGCTGCCCAGGTGCCTGATGTCAGTTTGTAGGAGGCCTTTGGCCCTCCAAGGGAAGCTAGTCTTCCAGTTTGTGGCTGCTTGCATCTGGAAGAAATCCTGTTCTATTTGGGATTGTAGGTGGCCGAGGCCTGCTGCCCGGCAGAGGGAGTTGGGCACAAAGGATGGCCTGTTTTCAGAGGTAAGTAAAGTCAGCTGCCCAGGTGCCTGATGTCAGTTTGTAGGAGGCCTTTGGCCCTGCAAGAGCAGCCAGGCTTCCTGCTTGTGGCAGCTTGCATCTGGAAGAAATCCTGTTTCGTTTGGGATTGTAGGTTGCCGGAGCCGGGTGCCCTGCTGAAGGAGTAGGGAACAAAGAATGGACTGTTTCAAGGGGTAAGTAAAGTCAGCTGCCAAGGTGCCTGATGTCAGTTTCTAGGAGGCCTTTGGCCATCCAAAGGAAACAAGTCTTCCAGTTTGTGGCAGCTTGCATCTGGAAGAAATCCTGTTTCGTTCGAGAGTGTAGGTGGCCGAGGCCAGGTGCCCGGCAGAGGGAGTTGGGCACAAATGATGGCCTGTTTCCAGGGGTTAGTAAAGTCAGCTGCCCAGGTGCCTTGAATCAGTTTGTAGCAGGCCTTTGACCCTCCATGGGAAGCCAGGCTTCCAGCTTGTGGCAGCTTGCATCTGGAAGAAATCCTGTTCCGTTTGGGATTGTATGTGGCCGAGGCCAGGTGCCCTGCTGCAGGAGTTGGGAACAAAGGATGGCCTGTTTCCAGGGGTAAGTAAAGTCAGCTGCCCAGGTGCCTGATGTCAGTTTGTAGGAGGCCTTTGGCCCGCCATGGGAAGCCAGGCTTCCAGCTTGTGGCAGCTTGTATCTGGAAGAAATCCTGTTCCGTTTGGGATCGTAGGTGACTGAGGCCTGGTGCCCGGCTGTGGGAGTTGGGCACAAATGAGAACCTGTTTCCAGGGGTAAGTAAAGTCAGCTGCCCAGGTGCCTGATGTCAGTTTGTAGCAGGCCTTTGGCTCTCCAAGTGATGCTAGTCTTCCTGTTCAATGCAGCTTCCATCTGGAAAAAATCCTATTCCGTTCAAGATTGTAGGTTCCCGAAGCCGGGTGCCCGGCAGAGGGAGTTGGGCACAAAGGATGGCCTGTTTCCAGGGGTAAGTAAAGTCAGCTGCCCAGGTGCCTGATGTCAGTTTGTAGGAGGCCTTTGGCCCTCCAAGGGAAGCCAGGCTTCCAGCTTGTGGCAGCTTGCATCTTGAAGAAATCCTGTTCCGTTTGGGATTGTAGGTGGCCGAGGCCTGGTGCCCGGCAGAGGGAGTTGGGCACAAATGATGGCCTGTTTCCAGGGGTAAGTAAAGTCAGCTGCCCAGGTGCCTGATGTCAGTTTGTAGGAGGCCTTTGGCCCTTCAAGGGAAACTAGTCTTCCAGTTTGTGGCAGCTTGCATCTGGAAGAAATCCTGTTCCATTCTGGATTGTAGGTGGCCGAGGCCAGGTGCCCGGCAGAGGGAGTTGGGAACAAATGATGGCCTGTTTCCAGGGGTAAGTAAAGTTATCTGCCCAGGTGCCTGATGTCAGTTTCTAGGAGGCCTTTGGCCCTCCAAGGGAAGCTAGTCTTCCAGGTTGTGGCAGCTTGCATCTGGAAGAAATGCTGTTCTGCTCATGATTGTAGGTGGCCGAGGCCAGGTGCCCGGCAGAGGGAGTTGGGCACAAATGATGGCCTGTTTCCAGGGGTAAGTAAAGTCAGCAGCCCAGGTGTCTGATGTCAGTTTGTAGCAGGCCTTTGGCCCTCCATGGGAAGCCTGGCTTCCAGCTTGTGGCAGCTTGCATCTGGAAGAAATGCTGTTCCGTTCGGGATTGTAGGTGGCCGAGGCCAGGTGCCCGGCAGAGGGAGTTGGGAACAAAGGATGGCCTGTTTCCAGGGGTAAGTAAAGTTAGCTGCCCAGGTGCCTGGTGTCAGTTTGTAGGAGGCCTTTGGCCCTCCAAGAGAAGCTAGTCTTCCAGTTTGTGGCAGATTGCATCTTGAAGAAATGCTGTTCTGCTCGGGAATGTAGGTGGCCGAGGCCAGGTGCCTGGCAGAGGGAGTTGGGCACAAAGGATGGCCTGTTTCCAGGGGGAAGTAAAGTCAGCTGCCCAGGTGCCTGATGTCAGTTTGTAGAAGGCCTTTGGCCCTCCATGGGAAGCCAGGCTTCCAGCTTGTGGCAGCTTGCATCTTGAAGAAATCCTGTTCCATTCGGGATTGTAGGTGGCCGAGGCCAGGTGCCCGGCAGAGGAAATTGGGCACAAAGGACGGCCTGTTTCCAGGGGTAAGTAAAGTCAGCTGCCCAGGTGCCTGATGTCAGTTTGTAGGAGGTTTTTGGCCCTCCAAGGGAAGCCGGGCTTCCAGCTTGTGGCAGCTTGCATCTTGAAGAAATCCTGTTCCGTTTGGGATTGTAGGTGTCCGAGGCCTGGTGCCCGGCAGAGGGAGTTGGGCACAAAGGATGGCCTGTTTCCAGGGCTAAGTAAAGTCAGCTGCCCAGGTGCCTGATGTCAGTTTGTAGGAGGCCTTTGGCCCTCCAAGGGAAGCCAGGCTTCCAGCTTGTGGCAGCTTGCATCTGGAAGAAATCCTGTTTCGTTCGGGATTGTAGGTGTCCGGAGCCGGGTGCCCTGCTGAGGGAGTAGGGAACAAATGATGGCCTGTTTCCAAGGGTCAGTAAAGTCAGCTGCCCAGGTGTCTGATGTCAGTTTGTAGCAGGCCTTTGGCCCTCCATGAGAAGCCTGGCTTCCAGCTTGTGGCAGCTTGCATCTGGAAGAAATCCTGTTCCGTTCGGGATTGTAGGTGTCCGAGGCCAGGTGCCTGGCAGAGGGAGTTGGGTACAAATGATGGCCTGTTTCCAGGGGTAAGTAAAGTCAGCTGCCCAGGTGCCTGATGTCAGTTTGTAGGAGGCCTTTGGCCATCCAAGAGCAGCCAGGCTTCCAGCTTGTGGTATCTTGCATCTTGAAGAAATCCTGTTCCGTTTGGGATCGTAGGTGGCCGAGGCCTGGTGCCCGACAGAGGGAGTTGGGCACAAATGATGGCCTGTTTCCAGGGGTAAGTAAAGTCAGCTGCCCAGGTGCCTGATGTCAGTTTGTAGTAGGCCTTTGGCTTTTCAAGGGAAACTAGGCTTCCAGATTGTGGCAGCTTGCATCGTGAAGAAATCCTGTTCCGTTCGGGATTGTAGGTGTCCGAGGCCAGGTGCCCGGCAGAAAGAGTTGGGCACAAAGGATGGCCTGTAACCAAGGGTAAGTAAAGTCAGCTGCCCAGGTTCCTGATGTCAGTTTGTAGGAGGCCTTTGGCCCTCCATGGGAAGCCAGGCTTCCAGCTTGTGGCAGCTTGCATCTGGAAGAAATCCTGTTCCGTTCGGGATTGTAGGTGGCCGAGGCCAGGTGCCCGGCAGAGGGAGTTGGACACAAAGGATGGCCTGTTTCCAGGGGTAAGTAAAGTCAGCTGCCCAGGTGCCTGATGTCAGTTTGTAGGAGGCCTTTGGCCCTGCAAGAGCAGCCAGGCTTCCTGCTTGTGGCAGCTTGCATCTGGAAGAAATCCTGTTTCGTTTGGGATTGTAGGTGGCCGGAGCCGGGTGCCCTGCTGAAGGAGTAGGGAACAAAGAATGGACTGTTTCAAGGGGTAAGTAAAGTCAGCTGCCCAGGTGCCTGATGTCAGTTTGTAGGAGGCCTTTGGCCATCCAAGGGAAACAAGTCTTCCAGTTTGTGGCAGCTTGCATCTGGAAGAAATCCTGTTTCGTTCGAGAGTGTAGGTGGCCGAGGCCAGGTGCCCGGCAGAGGGAGTTGGGCACAAATGATGGCCTGTTTCCAGGGGTTAGTAAAGTCAGCTGCCCAGGTGCCTTGAATCAGTTTGTAGCAGGCCTTTGACCCTCCATGGGAAGCCAGGCTTCCAGCTTGTGGCAGCTTGTATCTGGAAGAAATCCTGTTCCGTTTGGGATTGTATGTGGCCGAGGCCAGGTGCCCTGCTGCAGGAGTTGAGAACAAAGGATGGCCTGTTTCCAGGGGTAAGTAAAGTCAGCTGCCCAGGTGCCTGATGTCAGTTTGTAGGAGGCCTTTGGCCCTCCAAGGGAAGCCAGGCTTCCAGCTTGTGGCAGCTTGCATCTTGAAGAAATCCTGTTCCGTTTGGGATTGTAGGTGACCGAGGCCTGGTGCCCGGCAGAGGGAGTTGGGCACAAATGATGGCCTGTTTCCAGGGGTAAGTAAAGTCAGCTGCCCAGGTGCCTGATGTCAGTTTGTAGGAGGCCTTTGGCCCTTCAAGGGAAACTAGTCTTCCAGTTTGTGGCAGCTTGCATCTGGAAGAAATCCTGTTACGTTCGGGATTGTAGGTGGCCGAGGCCAGGTGCCCGGCAGAGGGAGTTGGGAACAAATGATGGCCTGTTTCCAGGGGTAAGTAAAGTTATCTGCCCAGGTGCCTGATGTCAGTTTGTAGGAGGCCTTTGGCCCTCCAAGGGAAGCTAGTCTTCCAGTTTGTGGCAGCTTGCATCTGGAAGAAATGCTGTTCTGCTCATGATTGTAGGTGGCCGAGGCCAGATGCCCGGCAGAGGGAGTTGGGCACAAAGGATGGCCTGTTTCCAGGGGGAAGTAAAGTCAGCTGCCCAGGTGCCTGATGTCAGTTTGTAGAAGGCCTTTGGCCCTCCATGGGAAGCCAGGCTTCCAGCTTGTGGCAGCTTGCATCTTGAAGAAATCCTGTTCCGTTCGGGATTGTAGGTGGCCGAGGCCAGGTGCCCGGCAGAGGAAATTGGGCACAAAGGACGGCCTTTTTCCAGGGGTAAGTAAAGTCAGCTGCCCAGGTGCCTGATGTCAGTTTGTAGGAGGTTTTTGGCCCTCCAAGGGAAGCCGGGCTTCCAGCTTGTGGCAGCATGCATCTTGAAGAAATCCTGTTCCGTTTGGGATTGTAGGTGTCCGAGGCCTGGTGCCCGGCAGAGGGAGTTGGGCACAAAGGATGGCCTGTTTCCAGGGCTAAGTAAAGTCAGCTGCCCAGGTGCCTGATGTCAGTTTGTAGGAGGCCTTTGGCCCTCCAAGGGAAGCCAGGCTTCCAGCTTGTGGCAGCTTGCATCTGGAAGAAATCCTGTTTCGTTCGGGATTGTAGGTGTCCGGAGCCGGGTGCCCTGCTGAGGGAGTAGGGAACAAATGATGGCCTGTTTCCAGGGGTAAGTAAAGTCAGCTGCCCAGGTGCCTGATGTCAGTTTGTAGCAGGCCTTTGGCCCTCCAAGGGAAGCCAGTATTCCAGTTTGTGGCAGCTTGCATTTGGAAGAAATCCTGTTCCGTTCGGGATTGTAGGTGTCCGAGGCCAGGTGCCCGGCAGAAAGAGTTGGGCACAAACGATGGCCTGATTCCAGAGGTAAGTAAAGTCAGCTGCCCAGGTGCCTGATGTCAGTTTGTAGGAGGCCTTTGGCCCTCCAAGGGAAGCCAGTCTTCCAGTTTGTGGCAGCTTGCATCTGGAAGAAATCCTGTTCCGTTCGGGATTGTAGGTGGCCAAGGCCAGGTGACCGGCAGAGGGAGTTGGGCACAAATGATGGCCTGTTTCCAGGGGTAAGTAAAGTCAGCTGCCCAGGTGCCTGATGTCAGTTTGTAGGAGGCCTTTGGCCCTTCAAGGGAAACTAGTCTTCCAGTTTGTGGCAGCTTGCATCTGGAAGAAATCCTGTTCCATTCGGGCTTGTAGGTGGCCGAGGCCAGGTGCCCGGCAGACGGAGTTGGGCACAAAGGATGGCCTGTTTCCAGGGGTAAGTAAAGTCAGCTGCCCAGATGCCTGATGTCAGTTTGTAGGAGGCCATTGGCCCTCCAAGAGCAGCCAGGCTTCCAGTTTGTGGCAGCTTGCATCTGGAAGAAATCCTGTTCCGTTTGGGATCGTAGGTGGCCGAGGCCTGGTGTCCGGCTAAGGGAGTTGGGAACAAAGGATGGCCTGTTTCCAGGGGTAAGTAAAGTTAGCTGCCCAGGTGCCTGATGTCAGTTTGTAGGAGGCCTTTGGCCCTCCAAGGGAAGCTAGTCTTCCAGTTTGTGGCTGCTTGCATCTGGAAGAAATCCTGTTCTATTTGGGATTGTAGGTGGCCGAGGCCTGCTGCCCGGCAGAGGGAGTTGGGCACAAAGGATGGCCTGTTTTCAGAGGTAAGTAAAGTCAGCTGCCCAGGTGCCTGATGTCAGTTTGTAGGAGGCCTTTGGCCCTGCAAGAGCAGCCAGGCTTCCTGCTTGTGGCAGCTTGCATCTGGAAGAAATCCTGTTTCGTTTGGGATTGTAGGTTGCCGGAGCCGGGTGCCCTGCTGAAGGAGTAGGGAACAAAGAATGGACTGTTTCAAGGGGTAAGTAAAGTCAGCTGCCAAGGTGCCTGATGTCAGTTTCTAGGAGGCCTTTGGCCATCCAAAGGAAACAAGTCTTCCAGTTTGTGGCAGCTTGCATCTGGAAGAAATCCTGTTTCGTTCGAGAGTGTAGGTGGCCGAGGCCAGGTGCCCGGCAGAGGGAGTTGGGCACAAATGATGGCCTGTTTCCAGGGGTTAGTAAAGTCAGCTGCCCAGGTGCCTTGAATCAGTTTGTAGCAGGCCTTTGACCCTCCATGGGAAGCCAGGCTTCCAGCTTGTGGCAGCTTGCATCTGGAAGAAATCCTGTTCCGTTTGGGATTGTATGTGGCCGAGGCCAGGTGCCCTGCTGCAGGAGTTGGGAACAAAGGATGGCCTGTTTCCAGGGGTAAGTAAAGTCAGCTGCCCAGGTGCCTGATGTCAGTTTGTAGGAGGCCTTTGGCCCGCCATGGGAAGCCAGGCTTCCAGCTTGTGGCAGCTTGTATCTGGAAGAAATCCTGTTCCGTTTGGGATCGTAGGTGACTGAGGCCTGGTGCCCGGCTGTGGGAGTTGGGCACAAATGAGAACCTGTTTCCAGGGGTAAGTAAAGTCAGCTGCCCAGGTGCCTGATGTCAGTTTGTAGCAGGCCTTTGGCTCTCCAAGTGATGCTAGTCTTCCTGTTCAATGCAGCTTCCATCTGGAAAAAATCCTATTCCGTTCAAGATTGTAGGTTCCCGAAGCCGGGTGCCCGGCAGAGGGAGTTGGGCACAAAGGATGGCCTGTTTCCAGGGGTAAGTAAAGTCAGCTGCCCAGGTGCCTGATGTCAGTTTGTAGGAGGCCTTTGGCCCTCCAAGGGAAGCCAGGCTTCCAGCTTGTGGCAGCTTGCATCTTGAAGAAATCCTGTTCCGTTTGGGATTGTAGGTGGCCGAGGCCTGGTGCCCGGCAGAGGGAGTTGGGCACAAATGATGGCCTGTTTCCAGGGGTAAGTAAAGTCAGCTGCCCAGGTGCCTGATGTCAGTTTGTAGGAGGCCTTTGGCCCTTCAAGGGAAACTAGTCTTCCAGTTTGTGGCAGCTTGCATCTGGAAGAAATCCTGTTCCATTCTGGATTGTAGGTGGCCGAGGCCAGGTGCCCGGCAGAGGGAGTTGGGAACAAATGATGGCCTGTTTCCAGGGGTAAGTAAAGTTATCTGCCCAGGTGCCTGATGTCAGTTTCTAGGAGGCCTTTGGCCCTCCAAGGGAAGCTAGTCTTCCAGGTTGTGGCAGCTTGCATCTGGAAGAAATGCTGTTCTGCTCATGATTGTAGGTGGCCGAGGCCAGGTGCCCGGCAGAGGGAGTTGGGCACAAATGATGGCCTGTTTCCAGGGGTAAGTAAAGTCAGCAGCCCAGGTGTCTGATGTCAGTTTGTAGCAGGCCTTTGGCCCTCCATGGGAAGCCTGGCTTCCAGCTTGTGGCAGCTTGCATCTGGAAGAAATGCTGTTCCGTTCGGGATTGTAGGTGGCCGAGGCCAGGTGCCCGGCAGAGGGAGTTGGGAACAAAGGATGGCCTGTTTCCAGGGGTAAGTAAAGTTAGCTGCCCAGGTGCCTGGTGTCAGTTTGTAGGAGGCCTTTGGCCCTCCAAGAGAAGCTAGTCTTCCAGTTTGTGGCAGATTGCATCTTGAAGAAATGCTGTTCTGCTCGGGAATGTAGGTGGCCGAGGCCAGGTGCCTGGCAGAGGGAGTTGGGCACAAAGGATGGCCTGTTTCCAGGGGGAAGTAAAGTCAGCTGCCCAGGTGCCTGATGTCAGTTTGTAGAAGGCCTTTGGCCCTCCATGGGAAGCCAGGCTTCCAGCTTGTGGCAGCTTGCATCTTGAAGAAATCCTGTTCCATTCGGGATTGTAGGTGGCCGAGGCCAGGTGCCCGGCAGAGGAAATTGGGCACAAAGGACGGCCTGTTTCCAGGGGTAAGTAAAGTCAGCTGCCCAGGTGCCTGATGTCAGTTTGTAGGAGGTTTTTGGCCCTCCAAGGGAAGCCGGGCTTCCAGCTTGTGGCAGCTTGCATCTTGAAGAAATCCTGTTCCGTTTGGGATTGTAGGTGTCCGAGGCCTGGTGCCCGGCAGAGGGAGTTGGGCACAAAGGATGGCCTGTTTCCAGGGCTAAGTAAAGTCAGCTGCCCAGGTGCCTGATGTCAGTTTGTAGGAGGCCTTTGGCCCTCCAAGGGAAGCCAGGCTTCCAGCTTGTGGCAGCTTGCATCTGGAAGAAATCCTGTTTCGTTCGGGATTGTAGGTGTCCGGAGCCGGGTGCCCTGCTGAGGGAGTAGGGAACAAATGATGGCCTGTTTCCAAGGGTCAGTAAAGTCAGCTGCCCAGGTGTCTGATGTCAGTTTGTAGCAGGCCTTTGGCCCTCCATGAGAAGCCTGGCTTCCAGCTTGTGGCAGCTTGCATCTGGAAGAAATCCTGTTCCGTTCGGGATTGTAGGTGTCCGAGGCCAGGTGCCTGGCAGAGGGAGTTGGGTACAAATGATGGCCTGTTTCCAGGGGTAAGTAAAGTCAGCTGCCCAGGTGCCTGATGTCAGTTTGTAGGAGGCCTTTGGCCATCCAAGAGCAGCCAGGCTTCCAGCTTGTGGTATCTTGCATCTTGAAGAAATCCTGTTCCGTTTGGGATCGTAGGTGGCCGAGGCCTGGTGCCCGACAGAGGGAGTTGGGCACAAATGATGGCCTGTTTCCAGGGGTAAGTAAAGTCAGCTGCCCAGGTGCCTGATGTCAGTTTGTAGTAGGCCTTTGGCTTTTCAAGGGAAACTAGGCTTCCAGATTGTGGCAGCTTGCATCGTGAAGAAATCCTGTTCCGTTCGGGATTGTAGGTGTCCGAGGCCAGGTGCCCGGCAGAAAGAGTTGGGCACAAAGGATGGCCTGTAACCAAGGGTAAGTAAAGTCAGCTGCCCAGGTTCCTGATGTCAGATTGTAGGAGGCCTTTGGCCCTCCATGGGAAGCCAGGCTTCCAGCTTGTGGCAGCTTGCATCTGGAAGAAATCCTGTTCCGTTCGGGATTGTAGGTGGCCGAGGCCAGGTGCCCGGCAGAGGGAGTTGGACACAAAGGATGGCCTGTTTCCAGGGGTAAGTAAAGTCAGCTGCCCAGGTGCCTGATGTCAGTTTGTAGGAGGCCTTTGGCCCTGCAAGAGCAGCCAGGCTTCCTGCTTGTGGCAGCTTGCATCTGGAAGAAATCCTGTTTCGTTTGGGATTGTAGGTGGCCGGAGCCGGGTGCCCTGCTGAAGGAGTAGGGAACAAAGAATGGACTGTTTCAAGGGGTAAGTAAAGTCAGCTGCCCAGGTGCCTGATGTCAGTTTGTAGGAGGCCTTTGGCCATCCAAGGGAAACAAGTCTTCCAGTTTGTGGCAGCTTGCATCTGGAAGAAATCCTGTTTCGTTCGAGAGTGTAGGTGGCCGAGGCCAGGTGCCCGGCAGAGGGAGTTGGGCACAAATGATGGCCTGTTTCCAGGGGTTAGTAAAGTCAGCTGCCCAGGTGCCTTGAATCAGTTTGTAGCAGGCCTTTGACCCTCCATGGGAAGCCAGGCTTCCAGCTTGTGGCAGCTTGTATCTGGAAGAAATCCTGTTCCGTTTGGGATTGTATGTGGCCGAGGCCAGGTGCCCTGCTGCAGGAGTTGAGAACAAAGGATGGCCTGTTTCCAGGGGTAAGTAAAGTCAGCTGCCCAGGTGCCTGATGTCAGTTTGTAGAAAGCCTTTGGCCCTCCAAGGGAAGCCAGGCTTCCAGCTTGTGGCAGCTTGCATCTTGAAGAAATCCTGTTCCGTTTGGGATTGTAGGTGACCGAGGCCTGGTGCCCGGCAGAGGGAGTTGGGCACAAATGATGGCCTGTTTCCAGGGGTAAGTAAAGTCAGCTGCCCAGGTGCCTGATGTCAGTTTGTAGGAGGCCTTTGGCCCTTCAAGGGAAACTAGTCTTCCAGTTTGTGGCAGCTTGCATCTGGAAGAAATCCTGTTACGTTCGGGATTGTAGGTGGCCGAGGCCAGGTGCCCGGCAGAGGGAGTTGGGAACAAATGATGGCCTGTTTCCAGGGGTAAGTAAAGTTATCTGCCCAGGTGCCTGATGTCAGTTTGTAGGAGGCCTTTGGCCCTCCAAGGGAAGCTAGTCTTCCAGTTTGTGGCAGCTTGCATCTGGAAGAAATGCTGTTCTGCTCATGATTGTAGGTGGCCGAGGCCAGATGCCCGGCAGAGGGAGTTGGGCACAAAGGATGGCCTGTTTCCAGGGGGAAGTAAAGTCAGCTGCCCAGGTGCCTGATGTCAGTTTGTAGAAGGCCTTTGGCCCTCCATGGGAAGCCAGGCTTCCAGCTTGTGGCAGCTTGCATCTTGAAGAAATCCTGTTCCGTTCGGGATTGTAGGTGGCCGAGGCCAGGTGCCCGGCAGAGGAAATTGGGCACAAAGGACGGCCTTTTTCCAGGGGTAAGTAAAGTCAGCTGCCCAGGTGCCTGATGTCAGTTTGTAGGAGGTTTTTGGCCCTCCAAGGGAAGCCGGGCTTCCAGCTTGTGGCAGCATGCATCTTGAAGAAATCCTGTTCCGTTTGGGATTGTAGGTGTCCGAGGCCTGGTGCCCGGCAGAGGGAGTTGGGCACAAAGGATGGCCTGTTTCCAGGGCTAAGTAAAGTCAGCTGCTCAGGTGCCTGATGTCAGTTTGTAGGAGGCCTTTGGCCCTCCAAGGGAAGCCAGGCTTCCAGCTTGTGGCAGCTTGCATCTGGAAGAAATCCTGTTTCGTTCGGGATTGTAGGTGTCCGGAGCCGGGTGCCCTGCTGAGGGAGTAGGGAACAAATGATGGCCTGTTTCCAGGGGTAAGTAAAGTCAGCTGCCCAGGTGCCTGATGTCAGTTTGTAGCAGGCCTTTGGCCCTCCAAGGGAAGCCAGTATTCCAGTTTGTGGCAGCTTGCATTTGGAAGAAATCCTGTTCCGTTCGGGATTGTAGGTGTCCGAGGCCAGGTGCCCGGCAGAAAGAGTTGGGCACAAACGATGGCCTGATTCCAGAGGTAAGTAAAGTCAGCTGCCCAGGTGCCTGATGTCAGTTTGTAGGAGGCCTTTGGCCCTCCAAGGGAAGCCAGTCTTCCAGTTTGTGGCAGCTTGCATCTGGAAGAAATCCTGTTCCGTTCGGGATTGTAGGTGGCCAAGGCCAGGTGACCGGCAGAGGGAGTTGGGCACAAATGATGGCCTGTTTCCAGGGGTAAGTAAAGTCAGCTGCCCAGGTGCCTGATGTCAGTTTGTAGGAGGCCTTTGGCCCTTCAAGGGAAACTAGTCTTCCAGTTTGTGGCAGCTTGCATCTGGAAGAAATCCTGTTCCATTCGGGCTTGTAGGTGGCCGAGGCCAGGTGCCCGGCAGACGGAGTTGGGCACAAAGGATGGCCTGTTTCCAGGGGTAAGTAAAGTCAGTTGCCCAGGTGCCTGATGTCAGTTTGTAGGAGGCCTTTGGCCCTCCATGGGAAGCCAGGCTTCCAGCTTGTGGCAGCTTGCATCTGGAAGAAATCCTGTTCCGTTCGGGATTATAGGTGGCCGAGGCCAGGTGCCCGGCAGACGGAGTTGGGCACAAAGGATGGCCTGTTTCCAGGGGTAAGTAAAGTCAGCTGCCCAGGTGCCTGATGTCAGTTTGCAGGTGGCTATTGTTCCTCCATGGGATGCCAGGCTTCCAGCTAGTGGCTGCTTGCATCTGGAAGTAATCCTGTTCCGTTCGGGATTGTAGGTGGCCGAGGCCAGGTGCCCGGCAGAGGGAGTTGGGAACAAAGGATGGCCTCTTTCCATGGGTAAGTAAAGTTAGCTGCACAGGTGCCTGGTGTCAGTTTGTAGGAGGCCTTTGGCCCTCCAAGGGCAGCTAGTCTTCCAGTTTGTGGCAGCTTGCATCTGGAAGAAATCCTGTTCTGCTCGGGATTGTAGGTGGCCGAGGCCAGGTGCCTGGCAGAGGGAGTTGGGCACAAATGATGGCCTGTTTCCAGGGGTAAGTAAAGTCAGCTGCCCAGGTGCCTGATGTCAGTTTGTAGCAGGCCTTTGGCCCTCCATGGGAAGCCAGGCTTCCGGCTTGTGGCAGCTTGCATCTGGAAGAAATCCTGTTCCGTTTGGGATTGTAGGTGGCCGAGGCCAGGTGCCCTGCTGCAGGAGTTTGGAGCAAAGGATGGCCTGTTTCCAGGGGTAAGTAAAGTCAGCTGCCCAGGTGCCTGATGTCAGTTTGCAGGTGGCTATTGTTCCTCCATGGGATGCCAGGCTTCCAGCTTGTGGCTGCTTGCATCTGGAAGTAATCCTGTTCCGTTCGGGATTGTAGGTGGCCGAGGCCTGGTGCCCGGCAGAGGGAGTTGGGCACAAAGGATGGCCTGTTTCCAGGGGTAAGTAAAGTCAGCTGCCCAGGTGCCTGATGTCAGTTTGCAGGTGGCTATTGTTCCTCCATGGGATGCCAGGCTTCCAGCTTGTGGCTGCTTGCATCTGGAAGTAATCCTGTTCCGTTCGGGATTGTAGGTGGCCGAGGCCTGGTGCCCGGCAGAGGGAGTTGGGCACAAAGGATGGCCTGTTTCCAGGGGTAAGTAAAGTCAGCTGCCCAGGTGCCTGATGTCAGTTTGTAGGAGGCCTTTGGCCCTCCAAGGGAAGCCAGTATTCCAGTTTGTGGCAGCTTGCATTTGGAAGAAATCCTGTTCCATACGGGATTGTAGGTGGCCGAGGCCTGGTACCCGGCAGAGGGAGTTGGGCATAAAGATGGCCTGTTTCCAGGAATAAGTAAAGTCAGCTGCCCAGGTGCCTGATGTCAGTTTGTAGGAGGCCTTTGGCCCTCCAAGGGAAGCTAGTCTTCCAGTTTGTGGCAGCTTGCATCTGGAAGAAATCCTGTTCCGTTCGGGATTGCAGGTGGCCGAGGCCAGGTGCCCGGCAGAGGGAGTTGGGCACAAATGATGGCCTGTTTCCAGGGGTTAGTAAAGTCAGCTGCCCAGGTGTCTGATGTCAGTTTGTAGCAGGCCTTTTGCCCTCCATGGGAAGCCAGGCTTCCAGTTTGTGGCAGCTTGCATCGGGAAGAAATGCTGTTCCGTACGGGATTGTAGGTGGCCGAGGCCAGGTGCCCGGTAAAGAGAGTTGGGAACAAAGGATGGCCTGTTTCCAGGGGTAAGTAAAGTTAGCTGCCAAGGTGCCTGGTGTCAGTTTGTAGGAGGCCTTTGGCCCTCCAAGGGAAGCTAGTCTTCCAGTTTGTGGCAGCTTGCATCTTGAAGAAATGCTGTTCTGCTCGGGATTGTAGGTGTCCGATGCCGCGTGCCTGGCAGAGGGAGTTGGGCAAAAATGATGGCCTTTTTCCAGGGGTAAGTAAAGTCAGCTGCCCAGGTGCCTGATGTCAGTTTGTAGCAGGCCTTTGGCCCTCCATGGGAAGCCAGGCTTCCCGCTTGTGGCTGCTTGCATCGCGAAGAAATCCTGTTCCGTTCGGGATTGTAGATGTCCGAGGCCAGGTGCCCGGCAGAAAGAGTTGGGCACAAATGATGGCCTGTTTCCAGAGGTAAGTAAAGTCAGCTGCCCAGGTGCCTGATGTCAGTTTGTAGGAGGCCTTTGGCCCTCCAAGGGAAGCCAGTCTTCCAGTTTGTGGCAGCTTGCATCTGGAAGAAATCCTATTTTGCTCGGGATTGTAGGTGGCCGAGGCCAGGTGCCTGGCAGAGGGAGTTGGGCACAAAGGATGGACTGTTTCCAGGGGTAAGTAAAGTCAGCTGCCCAGGTGCCTGATGTCAGTTTGTAGCAGGCCTTTGGCCCTCCATGGGAAGCCAGGCTTCCAGCTTGTGGAAGCTTGCATCTGGAAGAAATCCTGTTCCGTTCGGGATTGTAGGTGGCCGAGGTCAGGTGCCCGGCAGAGGAAATTGGGCACAAAGGATGGCCTGTTTCCAGGGGTAAGTAAAGCTAGCTGCCCAGGTGCCTGATGTCAGTTTGTAGCAGGCCTTTGGCCCTCCAAGGGAAGCCAGGCTTCCAGCTTGTGGCAGCTTGCATCTGGAAGAAATCATGTTTCGTTTGGGATTGTAGGTGGCCGAGGCCTGGTGCCCGGCAGAGGGAGTTGGGCACAAATGATGGCCTGTTTCCAGGGGTAAGTAAAGTCAGCTGCCCAGGTGCCTGATGTCAGTTTGTAGGAGGCCTTTGGCCCTTCAAGGGAAACTAGTCTTCCAGTTTGTGGCAGCTTGAATCTGGAAGAAATCCTGTTCCATTCGGGATTGTAGGTGGCCGAGGCCAGGTGCCCGGCAGAGGGAGTTGGGCACAAAGGATGGCCTGTTTCCAGGGGTAAGTAAAGTCAGCTGCCCAGGTGCCTGATGTCAGTTTGCAGGTGGCTATTGTTCCTCCATGGGATGCCAGGCTTCCAGCTTGTGGCTCCTTGCATCTGGAAGTAATCCTGTTCCGTTCGGGATTGTAGGTGTCCGAGGCCTGGTGCCCGGCAGAGGGAGTTGGGCACAAAAGATGGCCTGTTTCCAGGGGTAAGTAAAGTTAGCTGCCCAGGTGCCTGATGTCAGTTTGTAGGAGGCCTTTGGCCCTCCATGGGAAGCCAGGCTTCCAGCTTGTGGCAGCTTGCATCTGGAAGAAATCCTGTTCCGTTCGGGATTGTAGGTGGCCGAGGCCAGGTGCCCGGCAGAGGGAGTTGGGCACAAATGATGGCCTGTTTCCAGGGGTAAGTAAAGTCAGCTGCCCAGGTGCCTGATGTCAGTTTGTAGGAGGCCTTTGGCCCTCCACGGGAAGCTAGTCTTCGAGATTGTGGCAGCTTGCGTCTGGAAGAAATCCTGTTCCGTTTTGGATTGTAGGTGGCCGAGGCCTGGTGCCCGGCAGAGGGAGTTGGGCACAAATGATGGACTGTTTCCAGGGGTAAGTAAAGTCAGCTGCCCAGGTGCCTGATGTCAGTTTGTAGGAGGCCATTGGCTTTCCAAGAGCAGCCAGGCTTACAGTTTGTGGCAGCTTGCATCTGGAAGAAATCCTGTTCCGTTTGGGATCGTAGGTGGCCGAGGCCTGGTGTCCGGCTAAGGGAGTTGGGAACAAAGGATGGCCTGTTTCCAGGGGTAGGTAAAGTTAGCTGCCCAGGTGCCTGATGTCAGTTTGTAGGAGGCCTTTGGCCCTCCAAGGGAAGCAAGTCTTCCAGTTTGTGGCTGCTTGCATCTGGAAGAAATCCTATTCTATTTGGGAATGTAGGTGTCCGAGGCCTGGTGCCCGGCAGAGGGAGTTGGGCACAAAAGATGGCCTGTTTCCAGGGGTAAGTAAAGTTAGCTGCCCAGGTGCCTGATGTCAGTTTGTAGGAGGCCTTTGGCCCTCCATGGGAAGCCAGGCTTCCAGCTTGTGGCAGCTTGCATCTGGAAGAAATCCTGTTCCGTTCGGGATTGTAGGTGGCCGAGACCAGGTGCCCGGCAGAGGGAGTTGGGCACAAATGATGGCCTGTTTCCAGGGGTAAGTAAAGTCAGCTGCCCAGGTGCCTGATGTCAGTTTGTAGGAGGCCTTTGGCCCTCCACGGAAAGCTAGTCTTCGAGATTGTGGCAGCTTGCGTCTGGAAGAAATCCTGTTCCGTTTTGGATTGTAGGTGGCCGAGGCCTGGTGCCCGGCAGAGGGAGTTGGGCACAAATGATGGCCTGTTTCCAGGGGTAAGTAAAGTCAGCTGCCCAGGTGCCTGATGTCAGTTTGTAGGAGGCCTTTGGCCCTCCACGGGAAGCTAGTCTTCGAGATTGTGGCAGCTTGCGTCTGGAAGAAATCCTGTTCCGTTTTGGATTGTAGGTGGCCGAGGCCTGGTGCCCGGCAGAGGGAGTTGGGCACAAATGATGGCCTGTTTCCAAGGGTTAGTAAAGTCAGCTGCCTAGGTGCCTTGAATCAGTGTTTAGCAGGCCTTTGGCCCTCCATGGGAAGCCAGGCTTCCAGCTTGTGGCAGCTTGCATCTTGAAGAAATCCTGTTCCGTTTGGGATTGTAGGTGGCCGAGGCCAGGTGCCCTGCTGCAGGAGTTGGGAACAAAGGATGGCCTGTTTCCAGGGGTAAGTAAAGTCAGCTGCCCAGGTGCCTGATGTCAGTTTGTAGGAGGCCTTTGGCCCTCCATGGGAAGCCAGGCTTCCAGCTTGTGGCAGCTTGCATCTGGAAGAAATCATGTTCCGTTTGGGATCGTAGGTGACCGAGGCCTGGTGCCCAAATGTGGGGGTTGGGCAAAAATGAGAACCTGTTTCCAGGGGTAAGTAAAGTCAGCTGCCCAGGTGCCTGATGTCAGTTTGTAGCAGGCCTTTGGCTCTCCAAGTGATGCTAGTCTTCCTGTTCAATGCAGCTTCCATCTGGAAAAAATCCTATTCCGTTCAAGATTGTAGGTTCTTGAAGCCAGGTGCCCTGCAGAGGGAGTTGGTCACAAAGGATGGCCTGTTTCCAGTGGTAAGTAAAGTCAGCTGCCCAGGTGCCTGATGTCAGTTTGTAGGAGGCCTTTGGCCCTCCAAGGGAAGCCAGGCTTCCAGCATGTGGCAGCTTGCATCTGGAAGAAATCCTGTTCCATTCGGGATTGTAGGTGTCCGAGGCCTGGTGCCCGGCAGAGGGAGTTGGGCACAAATGATGGCCTGTTTCCAGGGGTAAGTAAAGTTAGCTGCCCAGGTGCCTGATGTCAGTTTGTAGGAGGCCTTTGGCCCTCCATGGGAAGCCAGGCTTCCAGCTTGTGGCAGCTTGCATCTGGAAGAAATCCTGTTCCGTTCGGGATTGTAGGTGGCCGAGGCCAGGTGCCCGGCAGAAAGAGTTGGGCACAAAGGATGGCCTGTTTCCAGGGGTAAGTAAAGTCAGCTGCCCAGGTGCCTGATGTCAGTTTGTAGGAGGCCTTTGGCCCTCCACGGGAAGCTAGTCTTCGAGATTGTGGCAGCTTGCGTCTGGAAGAAATCCTGTTCTGTTTGGGATTGTAGGTGGCCGAGGCCTGGTGCCCGGCAGAGGGAGTTGGGCACAAAGGACGGCCTGTTTCCAGGGGTAAGTAAAGTCAGCTGCCCAGGTGCCTGATGTCAGTTTGTAGGAGGCCATTGGCTTTCCAAGAGCAGCCAGGCTTACAGTTTGTGCAGCTTGCATCTGGAAGAAATCCTGTTCCGTTTGGGATCGTAGGTGGCCGAGGCCTGGTGTCCGGCTAAGGGAGTTGGGAACAAAGGATGGCCTGTTTCCAGGGGTAAGTAAAGTTAGCTGCCCAGGTGCCTGATGTCAGTTTGTAGGAGGCCTTTGGCCCTCCAAGGGAAGCAAGTCTTCCAGTTCGTGGCTGCTTGCATCTGGAAGAAATCCTATTCTATTTGGGAATGTAGGTGGCCGAGGCCAGGTGCCCCGCAGAGGGAGTTGGGCACAAAGGATGGCCTGTTTCCAGGGGTAAGTAAAGTCAGCTGCCCAGGTGCCTGATGTCAGTTTGTAGGAGGCCTTTGGCCCTCCAAGGGAAGCCTGGCTTCCAGCTTGTGGCAGCTTGCATCTGGAAGAAATCCTGTTTCGTTTGGGATTGTAGGTGGCCGGAGCCGGGTGCCCTGCTGAAGGAATCGGGAACAAAGGATGGCCTGTTTCAAGGGGTAAGTAAAGTCAGCTGCCCAGGTGCCTGATGTCAGTTTGTAGGAGGCCTTGGCCATCCAAGCGAAGCAAGTCTACCAGTTTGTGGCAGCTTGCATCTGGAAGAAATCCTGTTCCATTCGGGATGGTAGGTGGCCGAGGCCAGGTGCCCGACAGAGGGAGTTGGGCACAAATGATGGCCTGTTTCCAGCGGTAAGTAAAGTCAGCTGCCCAGGTGCCTTGAATCAGTTTGTAGCAGGCCTTTGGCCCTCCAAGGGAAGCCAGGCTTCCAGCTTGTGGCAGCTTGCATCTTGATGAAATCCTGCTCCGTTTGGGATTGTAGGTGGCCGAGACCAGGTGCCCTGCTGCAGGAGTTGGGAACAAAGGATGGCCTGTTTCCAGGGGTAAGTAAAGTCAGCTGCCCAGGTGCCTGATGTCAGTTTGTAGTAGGCCTTTGGCCCTCCATGGGAAGCCAGGCTTCCAGCTTGTGGCAGCTTGCATCTGGAAGAAATCATGTTCCGTTTGGGATCGTAGGTGACCGAGGCCTGGTGCCCGGATGTGGGGGTTGGGCACAAATGAGAACCTGTTTCCAGGGGTAAGTAAAGTCAGCTGCCCAGGTGCCTGATGTCAGTTTGTAGCAGGCTTTTGGCTCTCCGAGTGATGCTAGTCTTCCTGTTCAATGCAGCTTCCATCTGGAAAAAATCCTATTCCGTTCAGGATTGTAGGTTCCCGAAGCCGGGTGCCCGGCAGAGGGAGTTGGTCACAAAGGATGGCCTGTTTCCAGTGGTAAGTAAAGTCAGCTGCCCAGGTGCCTGATGTCAGTTTGTAGGAGGCCTTTGGCCCTCCAAGGGAAGCCAGGCTTCCAGCATGTGGCAGCTTGCATCTGGAAGTAATCCTGTTCCGTTCGGGATTGTAGGTGGCCGGAGCCGGGTGCCAAGCAGAGGGAGTTTCGCACAAATGATGGCCTGTTTCCAGGGGTAAGTAAAGTCAGCTGCCCAGGTGCCTGATGTCAGTTTGTAGGAGGCCTTTGGCCCTCCATGGGAAGCCAGGCTTCCAGCTTGTGGCAGCTTGCATCTGGAAGAAATCCTGTTCCGTTTGGGATTGTAGGTGGCCAAGGCCTGGTGCCCGGCATAGGGAGTTGGGCACAAATGATGGCCTGTTTCCAGGGGTAAGTAAAATCAGCTGCCCAGGTGCCTGATGTCAGTTTGTAGGAGGCCTTTGGCCCTTCAAGGGAAACTAGTCTTCCAGTTTGTGGCAGCTTGCATCTGGAAGAAATCCTGTTCCGTTCGGGATTGTAGGTGGCCGAGGCCAGGTGCCCGGCAGAGGGAGTTGGGCACAAATGATGGCCTGTTTCCAGGGGTAAGTAAAGTCAGCTGCCCAGGTGCCTGATGTCAGTTTGCAGGTGGCCTTTGACCCTCCAAGAGCAGCCAGGCTTCCAGCTTGTGGCAACTTGCATGTGGAAGAAATCCTGTTTTGTTTGGGATCGTAGGTGGCCGAGGCCTGGTGTCCGGCTAAGGGAGTTGGGAACAAAGGATGGCCTGTTTCCAGGGGTAAGTAAAGTCAGCTGCCCAGGTGCCTGATGTCAGTTTGTTGGAGGCCTTTGGCCATCCAAGGGAAGCTAGTCTTCCAGTTTGTGGCTGCTTACATCTGGAAGAAATCCTGTTCTATTTGGGAATGTAGGTGGCCGAGGCCTGCTGCCTGGCAGAGGGAGTTGGGCACAAAGGATGGCCTGTTTCCAGAGGTAAGTAAAGTCAGCTGCCCAGGTGCCTGATGTCAGTTTGTAGGAGGCCTTTGGCCCTCCAAGGGAAGCCAGGCTTCCAGCTTGTGGCAGCTTGAATCTGGAAGAAATCCTGTTCCGTTCGGGATTGTAGGTGTCCGGAACCGGGTGCCCTGCTGAGGGAGTAGGGAACAAAGGATGGTCTGTTTCCAGGGGTAAGTAAAGTCAGCTGCCCAGGTGCCTGATGTCAATTTGTAGGAGGCCTTTGGCCCTCCAAGGGAAGCTAGTCTTCCAGTTTGTGGCAGCTTGCATCTTGAAGAAATCCTGTTCCTTTTGGGATTGTAGGTGGCCGAGACCTGGTGCCCGGCTGTGGGAGTTGGGCACAAATGAGAACCTGTTTCCAGGGGTAAGTAAAGTCAGCTGCCCAGGTGCCTGATGTCAGTTTGTAGCAGGCCTTTGGCTCTCCAAGTGATGCTAGTCTTCCTATTCAATGCAGCTTCCATCTGGAAAAAATCCTATTCCGTTCAAGATTGTAGGTTCCCGAAGCCGGGTGCCCGGCAGAGGGAGTTGGGCACAAAGGATGGCCTGTTTCCAGCGGTAAGTAAAGTCAGCTGCCCAGGTGCCTGATGTCAGTTTGTAGGAGGCCTTTGGCCCTCCAAGGGAAGCCAGGCTTCCAGCTTGTGGCAGCTTGTGGCATCTTGAAGAAATCCTATTCCGTTCGGGATTGTAGGTGGCCGAGGCCTGGTGCCCGGCAGAGGGAGTTGGGCACAAATGATGGCCTGTTTCCAAGGCTAAGTAAAGTCAGCTGCCCAGGTGCCTGATGTCAGTTTGTAGGAGGCCTTTGGCCCTTCAAGGGAAACTAGTCTTCCAGTTTGTGGCAGCTTTCATCTGGAAGAAATCCCGTTCCATTCGGGATTGTAGGTGGCCGAGGCCAGGTGCCCGGCAGAGGGAGTTGGGAACAAAGGATTGCCTGTTTCCAGGGGTAAGTAAAGTTAGCTGCCCAGGTGCCTGATGTCAGTTTGTAGGAGGCCTTTGGCCCTCCAAGGGAAGCTAGTCTTCCAGTTTGTGGCAGCTTGCATCTGGAAGAAATGCTGTTCTGCTCATGATTGTAGGTGGCCGAGGCCAGGTGCCCGGCAGAGGGAGTTGGGCACAAATGATGGCCTGTTTCCAGGGGTAAGTAAAGTCAGCTGCCCAGGTGTCTGATGTCAGCTTGTAGCAGGCCTTTGGCCCTCCATGGGAAGCCTGGCTTCCAGCTTGTGGCAGCTTGCATCTGGAAGAAATGCTGTTCCGTTCGGGATTGTAGGTGGCCGAGGCCAGGTGCCCGGCAGAGGGAGTTGGGAACAAAGGATGGCCTGTTTCCAGGGGTAAGTAAAGTTAGCTGCCCAGGTGCCTGGTGTCAGTTTGTAGGAGGCCTTTGGCCCTCCAAGAGAAGCTAGTCTTCCAGTTTGTGGCAGCTTGCATCTTGAAGAAATGCTGTTCTGCTCGGGAATGTAGGTGGCCGAGGCCAGGTGCCTGGCAGAGGGAGTTGGGCACAAAGGATGGCCTGTTTCCAGGGGTAAGTAAAGTCAGCTGCCCAGGTGCCTGATGTCAGTTTGTAGAAGGCCTTTGGCCCTCCATGGGAAGCCAGGCTTCCAGCTTGTGGCAGCTTGCATCTGGAAGAAATCCTGTTCCGTTCGGGATTATAGGTGGCCGAGGCCTGGTGCCCGGCAGAGGAAATTGGGCACAAAGGACGGCCTGTTTCCAGGGGTAAGTAAAGTCAGCTGCCCAGGTGCCTGATGTCAGTTTGTAGGAGGTTTTTGGCGCTCCAAGGGAAGCCAGGCTTCCAGCTTGTGGCAGCTTGCATCTGGAAGAAATCCTGTTCCGTTTGGGATTGTAGGTGGCCGAGGCCTGGTGCCCGGCAGAGGGAGTTGGGCACAAATGATGGCCTGTTTCCAGGGCTAAGTAAAGTCAGCTGCCCAGGTGCCTGATGTCAGTTTGTAGGAGGCCTTTGGCCCTCCAAGGGAAGCCAGGCTTCCAGCTTGTGGCAGCTTGCATCTGGAAGAAATCCTGTTTCGTTCGGGATTGTAGGTGTCCGGAGCCGGGTGCCCGGCAGAGGGAGTTGGGCACAAATGATGGCCTGTTTCCAGGGGTAAGTAAAGTCAGCTGCCCAGGTGCCTGATGTCAGTTTGCAGGAGGCCTTTGGCACTCTTGAGGAATCTAGTCTTCCACTTTGTGGCAGCTTGCATCTGGAAGAAATCCTGTTCCATTCGGGATTGTAGGTGGCCGAGGCCAGGTGCCTGGCAGAGGGAGTTGGGCACAAATGATGGCCTGTTTCCAGGGGTAAGTAAAGTCAGCTGCCCAGGTGCCTGATGTCAGTTTGTAGGAGGCCTTTGCCCATCCAAGAGCAGCCAGGCTTCCAGCTTGTGGTATCTTGCATCTTGAAGAAATCCTGTTCCGTTTGGGATCGTAGGTGGCCGAGGCCTGGTGCCCGGCAGAAAGAGTTGGGCACAAAGGATGGCCTGTTTCCAGGGGTAAGTAAAGTCAGCTGCCCAGGTGCCTGATGTCAGTTTGCAGGAGGCCTTTGGCCATCCAAGAGAAGCTACTCTTCCAGTTTGTGGCTGCTTGCATCTGGAAGAAATCCTGTTCTATTTGGGAATGTAGGTGGCCGAGGCCTGCTGCCCGGCAGAGGGAGTTGGGCACAAAGGATGGCCTGTTTCCAGAGGTAAGTAAAGTCAGCTGCCCAGGTGCCTGATGTCAGTTTGTAGGAGGCCTTTGGACCTCCAAGGGAAGCCAGGCTTCCAGCTTGTGGCAGCTTGCATCTGGAAGAAATCCTGTTCCGTTCGGGATTGTAGGTGTCCGGAACCGGGTGCCCTGCTGAGGGAGTAGGGAACAAAGGATGGCCTGTTTCCAGGGGTAAGTAAAGTCAGCTGCCCAGGTGTCTGATGTCAGTTTGTAGGAGGCCTTTGGCCCTCCAAGGGAAGCTAGTCTTCCAGTTTGTGGCAGCTTGCATCTTGAAGAAATCCTGTTCCGTTTGGGATTGTAGGTGGCCGAGACCTGGTGCCCTGCTGCACGAGTTCGGAACAAAGGATGGCCTGTTTCCAGGGGTAAGTAAAGTCAGCTGCCCAGGTGCCTGATGTAAGTTTGTAGGAGGCCTTTGGCCCTCCATGGGAAGCCAGGCTTCCAGCTTGTGGCAGCTTGCATCTGGAAGAAATCCTGTTCCGTTTGGCATCGTAGGTGACCGAGGCCTGGTGCCCGGCTGTGGGAGTTGGGCACAAATGAGAACCTGTTTCCAGGGGTAAGTAAAGTCAGCTGCCCAGGTGCCTGATGTCAGTTTGTAGCAGGCCTTTGGCTCTCAAAGTGATGCTAGTCTTCCTGTTCAATGCAGCTTCCATCTGGAAAAAATCCTATTCCGTTCAAGATTGTAGGTTCCCGAAGCCGGGTGCCCGGCAGAGGGAGTTGGGCACAAAGGATGGCCTGTTTCCAGCGGTAAGTAAAGTCAGCTGCCCAGGTGCCTGATGTCAGTTTGTAGGAGGCCTTTGGCCCTCCAAGGGAAGCCAGGCTTCCAGCTTGTGGCAGCTTGCATCTTGAAGAAATCCTGTTCCGTTTGGGATTGTAGGTGGCCGAGGCCTGGTGCCCGGCAGAGGGAGTTGGGCACAAATGATGGCCTGTTTCCAGGGGTAAGTAAAGTCAGCTGCCCAGGTGCCTGATGTCAGTTTGTAGGAGGCCTTTGGCCCTTCAAGGGAAACTAGTCTTCCAGTTTGTGGCAGCTTGCATCTGGAAGAAATCCTGTTCCATTCGGTATTGTAGGTGGCCGAGGCCAGGTGCCCGGCAGAGGGAGTTGGGCACAAATGATGGCCTGTTTCCAGGGGTAAGTAAAGTCAGCTGCCCAGGTGTCTGATGTCAGTTTGTAGCAGGCCTTTGGCCCTCCATGGGAAGCCTGGCTTCCAGCTTGTGGCAGCTTGCATCTGGAAGAAATGCTGTTCCGTTCGGGATTGTAGGTGGCCGAGGCCAGGTGCCCGGCAGAGGGAGTTGGGAACAAAGGATGGCCTGTTTCCAGGGGTAAGTAAAGTTAGCTGCCCAGGTGCCTGGTGTCAGTTTGTAGGAGGCCTTTGGCCCTCCAAGAGAAGCTAGTCTTCCAGTTTGTGGCAGCTTGCATCTTGAAGAAATGCTGTTCTGCTCGGGAATGTAGGTGGCCGAGGCCAGGTGCCTGGCAGAGGGAGTTGGGCACAAAGGATGGCCTGTTTCCAGGGGTAAGTAAAGTCAGCTGCCCAGGTGCCTGATGTCAGTTTGTAGAAGGCCTTTGGCCCTCCATGGGAAGCCAGGCTTCCAGCTTGTGGCAGCTTGCATCTGGAAGAAATCCTGTTCCGTTCGGGATTATAGGTGGCCGAGGCCTGGTGCCCGGCAGAGGAAATTGGGCACAAAGGACGGCCTGTTTCCAGGGGTAAGTAAAGTCAGCTGCCCAGGTGCCTGATGTCAGTTTGTAGGAGGTTTTTGGCGCTCCAAGGGAAGCCAGGCTTCCAGCTTGTGGCAGCTTGCATCTGGAAGAAATCCTGTTCCGTTTGGGATTGTAGGTGGCCGAGGCCTGGTGCCCGGCAGAGGGAGTTGGGCACAAATGATGGCCTGTTTCCAGGGCTAAGTAAAGTCAGCTGCCCAGGTGCCTGATGTCAGTTTGTAGGAGGCCTTTGGCCCTCCAAGGGAAGCCAGGCTTCCAGCTTGTGGCAGCTTGCATCTGGAAGAAATCCTGTTTCGTTCGGGATTGTAGGTGTCCGGAGCCGGGTGCCCGGCAGAGGGAGTTGGGCACAAATGATGGCCTGTTTCCAGGGGTAAGTAAAGTCAGCTGCCCAGGTGCCTGATGTCAGTTTCCAGGAGGCCTTTGGCACTCTTGAGGAATCTAGTCTTCCACTTTGTGGCAGCTTGCATCTGGAAGAAATCCTGTTCCATTCGGGATTGTAGGTGGCCGAGGCCAGGTGCCTGGCAGAGGGAGTTGGGCACAAATGATGGCCTGTTTCCAGGGGTAAGTAAAGTCAGCTGCCCAGGTGCCTGATGTCAGTTTGTAGGAGGCCTTTGCCCATCCAAGAGCAGCCAGGCTTCCAGCTTGTGGTATCTTGCATCTTGAAGAAATCCTGTTCCGTTTGGGATCGTAGGTGGCCGAGGCCTGGTGCCCGGCAGAAAGAGTTGGGCACAAAGGATGGCCTGTTTCCAGGGGTAAGTAAAGTCAGCTGCCCAGGTGCCTGATGTCAGTTTGCAGGAGGCCTTTGGCCATCCAAGAGAAACTACTCTTCCAGTTTGTGGCTGCTTGCATCTGGAAGAAATCCTGTTCTATTTGGGAATGTAGGTGGCCGAGGCCTGCTGCCCGGCAGAGGGAGTTGGGCACAAAGGATGGCCTGTTTCCAGAGGTAAGTAAAGTCAGCTGCCCAGGTGCCTGATGTCAGTTTGTAGGAGGCCTTTGGCCCTCCAAGGGAAGCCAGGCTTCCAGCTTGTGGCAGCTTGCATCTGGAAGAAATCCTGTTCCGTTCGGGATTGTAGGTGTCCGGAACCGGGTGCCCTGCTGAGGGAGTAGGGAACAAAGGATGGCCTGTTTCCAGGGGTAAGTAAAGTCAGCTGCCCAGGTGTCTGATGTCAGTTTGTAGGAGGCCTTTGGCCCTCCAAGGGAAGCTAGTCTTCCAGTTTGTGGCAGCTTGCATCTTGAAGAAATCCTGTTCCGTTTGGGATTGTAGGTGGCCGAGACCTGGTGCCCTGCTGCACGAGTTCGGAACAAAGGATGGCCTGTTTCCAGGGGTAAGTAAAGTCAGCTGCCCAGGTGCCTGATGTAAGTTTGTAGGAGGCCTTTGGCCCTCCATGGGAAGCCAGGCTTCCAGCTTGTGGCAGCTTGCATCTGGAAGAAATCCTGTTCCGTTTGGCATCGTAGGTGACCGAGGCCTGGTGCCCGGCTGTGGGAGTTGGGCACAAATGAGAACCTGTTTCCAGGGGTAAGTAAAGTCAGCTGCCCAGGTGCCTGATGTCAGTTTGTAGCAGGCCTTTGGCTCTCAAAGTGATGCTAGTCTTCCTGTTCAATGCAGCTTCCATCTGGAAAAAATCCTATTCCGTTCAAGATTGTAGGTTCCCGAAGCCGGGTGCCCGGCAGAGGGAGTTGGGCACAAAGGATGGCCTGTTTCCAGCGGTAAGTAAAGTCAGCTGCCCAGGTGCCTGATGTCAGTTTGTAGGAGGCCTTTGGCCCTCCAAGGGAAGCCAGGCTTCCAGCTTGTGGCAGCTTGCATCTTGAAGAAATCCTGTTCCGTTTGGGATTGTAGGTGGCCGAGGCCTGGTGCCCGGCAGAGGGAGTTGGGCACAAATGATGGCCTGTTTCCAGGGGTAAGTAAAGTCAGCTGCCCAGGTGCCTGATGTCAGTTTGTAGGAGGCCTTTGGCCCTTCAAGGGAAACTAGTCTTCCAGTTTGTGGCAGCTTGCATCTGGAAGAAATCCTGTTCCATTCGGTATTGTAGGTGGCCGAGGCCAGGTGCCCGGCAGAGGGAGTTGGGCACAAATGATGGCCTGTTTCCAGGGGTAAGTAAAGTCAGCTGCCCAGGTGTCTGATGTCAGTTTGTAGCAGGCCTTTGGCCCTCCATGGGAAGCCTGGCTTCCAGCTTGTGGCAGCTTGAATCTGGAAGAAATGCTGTTCCGTTCGGGATTGTAGGTGGCCGAGGCCAGGTGCCCGGCAGAGGGAGTTGGGAACAAAGGATGGCCTGTTTCCAGGGGTAAGTAAAGTTAGCTGCCCAGGTGCCTGGTGTCAGTTTGTAGGAGGCCTTTGGCCCTCCAAGAGAAGCTAGTCTTCCAGTTTGTGGCAGCTTGCATCTTGAAGAAATGCTGTTCTGCTCGGGAATGTAGGTGGCCGAGGCCAGGTGCCTGGCAGAGGGAGTTGGGAACAAAGGATGGCCTGTTTCCAGGGGTAAGTAAAGTCAGCTGCCCAGGTGCCTGATGTCAGTTTGTAGGAGGCCTTTGGCCCTCCAAGGGAAGCCAGGCTTCCAGCTTGTGGCAGCTTTCATCTGGAAGAAATCCTGTTTCGTTCGGGATTGTAGGTGTCCGGAGCCGGGTGCCCGGCAGAGGGAGTTGGGCACAAATGATGGCCTGTTTCCAGGGGTAAGTAAAGTCAGCTGCCCAGGTGCCTGATGTCAGTTTGTAGTAGGCCTTTGGCTTTTCAAAGGAAACTAGTCTTCCAGTTTGTGGCAGCTTGCATCTGGAAGAAATCCTGTTCCATTCGGGATTGTAGGTGGCCGAGGTCAGGTGCCTGGCAGAGGGAGTTGGGCACAAATGATGGCCTGTTTCCAGGGGTAAGTAAAGTCAGCTGCCCAGGTGCCTGATGTCAGTTTGTAGGAGGCCTTTGGCCATCCAAGAGCAGCCAGGCTTCCAGCTTGTGGTATCTTGCATCTTGAAGAAATCCTGTTCCGTTTGGGATCGTAGGTGGCCGAGGCCTGGTGCCCGACTAAGGGAGTTGGGCACAAATGATGGCCTGTTTCCAGGGGTAAGTAAAGTCAGCTGCCCAGGTGCCTGATGTCAGTTTGTAGGAGGCCTTTGGCCCTCCATGGGAAGCCAGGCTTCCAGCTTGTGGCAGCTTGCATCTTGAAGAAATCCTGTTCCGTTCGGGATTATAGGTGGCCGAGGCCAGGTGCCCGGCAGACGGAGTTGGGCACAAAGGATGGCCTGTTTCCAGGGGTAAGTAAAGTCAGCTGCCCAGGTGCCTGATGTCAGTTTGCAGGTGGCTATTGTTCCTCCATGGGATGCCAGGCTTCCAGCTTGTGGCTCCTTGCATCTGGAAGTAATCCTGTTCCGTTCGGGATTGTAGGTGGCCGAGGCCTGGTGCCCGGCAGAGGGAGTTGGGCACAAAAGATGGCCTGTTTCCAGGGGTAAGTAAAGTCAGCTGCCCAGGTGCCTGATGTCAGTTTGTAGGAGGCCTTTGGCCCTCCATGGGAAGCCAGGCTTCCAGCTTGTGGCAGCTTGCATCTGGAAGAAATCCTGTTCCGTTTGGGATTGTAGGTGGCCGAGGCCAGGTGCCCGGCAGAGGGAGTTGGGCACAAATGATGGCCTGTTTCCAGGGGTAAGTAAAGTCAGCTGCCCAGGTGCCTGATGTCAGTTTGTAGGAGGCTTTTGGCCCTCCACGGGAAGCTAGTCTTCGAGATTGTGGCAGCTTGCGTCTGGAAGAAATCCTGTTCCGTTTTGGATTGTAGGTGGCCGAGGCCTGGTGCCCGGCAGAGGGAGTTGGGTACAAATGATGGCCTGTTTCCAGGGGTAAGTAAAGTCAGCTGCCCAGGTGCCTGATGTCAGTTTGTAGGAGGCCATTGGCCCTCCAAGAGCAGCCAGGTATCCAGTTTGTGGCAGCTTGCATCTGGGAGAAATCCTGTTCTATTTGGGATTGTAGGTGGCCGAGGCCAGGTGCCCGGCAGAGGGAGTAGGGCACAAAGGATGGCCTGTTTCCAGGGGTAAGTAAAGTCAGCTGCCCAGGTGCCTGATGTCAGTTTGTAGGAGGCCTTTGGCCCTCCAAGGGAAGCCTGGCTTCCAGCTTGTGGCAGCTTGCATCTGGAAGAAATCCTGTTTCGTTTGGGATTGTAGGTGGCCGGAGCCGGGTGCCCTGCTGAAGGAGTAGGGAACAAAGAATGGCCTGTTTCAAGGGGTAAGTAAAGTCAGCTGCCCAGGTGCCTGATGTCAGTTTGTAGGAGGCCTTTGGCCATCCAAGGGAAGCAAGTCTACCAGTTTGTGGCAGCTTGCATCTGGAAGAAATCCTGTTCCATTCGGGATGGTAGGTGGCCGAGGCCAGGTGCCCGGCAGAGGGAGTTGGGCACAAATGATGGCCTGTTTCCAGCGGTAAGTAAAGTCAGCTGCCCAGGTGCCTTGAATCAGTTTGTAGCAGGCCTTTGGCCCTCCATGGGAAGCCAGGCTTCCAGCTTGTGGCAGCTTGCATCTTGAAGAAATCCTGTTCCGTTTGGGATTGTAGGTGGCCGAGGCCTGGTGCCCTGCTGCAGGAGTTGGGAACAAAGGATGGCCTGTTTCCAGGGGTAAGTAAAGTCAGCTGCCCAGGTGCCTGATGTCAGTTTGTAGTAGGCCTTTGGCCCTCCATGGGAAGCCAGGCTTCCAGCTTGTGGCAGCTTGCATCTGGAAGAAATCCTGTTCCGTTTGGGATCGTAGGTGACCGAGGCCTGGTGCCCGGATGTGGGAGTTGGGCAGAAATGAGAACCTGTTTCTAGGGGTAAGTAAAGTCAGCTGCCCAGGTGCCTGATGTCAGTTTGTAGCAGGCCTTTGGCTCTCAAAGTGATGCTAGTCTTCCTGTTCAATGCAGCTTCCATCTGGATAAAATCCTATTCCGTTCAAGATTGTAGGTTCCCGAAGCCGGGTGCCCGGCAGAGGGAGTTGGTCACAAAGGATGGCCTGTTTCCAGGGGTAAGTAAAGTCAGCTGCCCAGGTGCCTGATGTCAGTTTGTAGGAGGCCTTTGGCCCTCCAAGGGAAGCCAGGCTTCCAGCTTGTGGCAGCTTGCATCTTGAAGAAATCCTGTTCCATTCGGGATTGTAGGTGGCCGAGGCCTGGTGCCCGGCAGAGGGAGGTGGGCACAAATGATGGCCTGTTTCCAGGGGTAAGTAAAGTCAGCTGCCCAGGTGCCTGATGTCAGTTTGTAGGAGGCCTTTGGCCCTTCAAGGGAAACTAGTCTTCCAGTTTGTGGAAGCTTGCATCTGGAAGAAATCCTGTTCCATTCGGGATTGTAGGTGGCCGAGGCCAGGTGCCCGGCAGAGGGAGTTGGGAACAAATGATGGCCTGTTTCCAGGGGTAAGTAAAGTTATCTGCCCAGGTGCCTGATGACAGTTTGTAGGAGGCCTTTGGCCCTCCATGGGAAGCCTGGCTTCCAGTTTGTGGCAGCTTGCATCTGGAAGAAATCCTGTTCCGTTCGGGATTGTAGGTGGCCGAGGCAAGGTGCCCGGCAGAGGGAGTTGGGAACAAAGGATGGCCTGTTTCCAGGGGTAAGTAAAGTTAGCTGCCCAGGTGCCTGGTGTCAGTTTGTAGGAGGCCTTTGGCCCTCCAAGAGAAGCTAGTCTTCCAGTTTGTGGCAGCTTGCATCTTGAAGAAATGCTGTTCTGCTCGGGAATGTAGGTGGCCGAGGCCAGGTGCCTGGCAGAGGGAGTTGGGCACAAAGGATGGCCTGTTTCCAGGGGGAAGTAAAGTCAGCTGCCCAGGTGCCTGTTGTCAGTTAGTAGAAGGCCTTTGGCCCTCCATGGGAAGCCAGGCTTCCAGCTTGTGGCAGCTTGCATCTTGAAGAAATCCTGTTCCGTTCGGGATTGTAGGTGGCCGAGGCCAGGTGCCCGGCAGAGGAAATTGGGCACAAAGGACGGCCTGTTTCCAGGGGTAAGTAAAGTCAGCTGCCCAGGTGCCTGATGTCAGTTTGTAGGAGGCCTTTGGCCATCCAAGAGCAGCCAGGCTTCCAGCTTGTGGTATCTTGCATCTTGAAGAAATCCTGTTCCGTTTGGGATCGTAGGTGGCCGAGGCCTGGTGCCCGACAGAGGGAGTTGGGCACAAATGATGGCCTGTTTCCAGGGGTAAGTAAAGTCAGCTGCCCAGGTGCCTGATGTCAGTTTGTAGTAGGCCTTTGGCTTTTCAAGGGAAACTAGTCTTCCAGATTGTGGCAGCTTGCATCGCGAAGAAATCCTGTTCCGTTTTGGATTGTAGGTGGCCGAGGCCAGGTGCCCGGCAGAAAGAGTTGGGCACAAAGGATGGCCTGTTTCCAGGGGTAAGTAAAGTCAGCTGCCCAGGTGCCTGATGTCAGTTTGTAGGAGGCCTTTGGCCCTCCAAGGGAAGCCAGTCTTCCAGTTTGTGGCAGCTTACATCTGGAAGAAATCCTGTTCCATTCGGGATTGTAGGTGGCCGAGGCCTGGTGTCGGGCAGAGGGAGTTGGGCACAAAGATGGCCTGTTTCCAGGGGTAAGTAAAGTCAGCTGCCCAGGTGCCTGATGTCAGTTTGTAGTAGGCCTTTGGCTTTTCAAAGGAAACTAGTCTTCCAGTTTGTGGCAGCTTGCATCTGGAAGAAATCCTGTTCCATTCGGGATTGTAGGTGGCCGAGGTCAGGTGCCTGGCAGAGGGAGTTGGGCACAAATGATGGCCTGTTTCCAGGGGTAAGTAAAGTCAGCTGCCCAGGTGCCTGATGTCAGTTTGTAGGAGGCCTTTGGCCATCCAAGAGCAGCCAGGCTTCCAGCTTGTGGTATCTTGCATCTTGAAGAAATCCTGTTCCGTTTGGGATCGTAGGTGGCCGAGGCCTGGTGCCCGACTAAGGGAGTTGGGCACAAATGATGGCCTGTTTCCAGGGGTAAGTAAAGTCAGCTGCCCAGGTGCCTGATGTCAGTTTGTAGGAGGCCTTTGGCCCTCCATGGGAAGCCAGGCTTCCAGCTTGTGGCAGCTTGCATCTTGAAGAAATCCTGTTCCGTTCGGGATTATAGGTGGCCGAGGCCAGGTGCCCGGCAGACGGAGTTGGGCACAAAGGATGGCCTGTTTCCAGGGGTAAGTAAAGTCAGCTGCCCAGGTGCCTGATGTCAGTTTGCAGGTGGCTATTGTTCCTCCATGGGATGCCAGGCTTCCAGCTTGTGGCTCCTTGCATCTGGAAGTAATCCTGTTCCGTTCGGGATTGTAGGTGGCCGAGGCCTGGTGCCCGGCAGAGGGAGTTGGGCACAAAAGATGGCCTGTTTCCAGGGGTAAGTAAAGTCAGCTGCCCAGGTGCCTGATGTCAGTTTGTAGGAGGCCTTTGGCCCTCCATGGGAAGCCAGGCTTCCAGCTTGTGGCAGCTTGCATCTGGAAGAAATCCTGTTCCGTTTGGGATTGTAGGTGGCCGAGGCCAGGTGCCCGGCAGAGGGAGTTGGGCACAAATGATGGCCTGTTTCCAGGGGTAAGTAAAGTCAGCTGCCCAGGTGCCTGATGTCAGTTTGTAGGAGGCTTTTGGCCCTCCACGGGAAGCTAGTCTTCGAGATTGTGGCAGCTTGCGTCTGGAAGAAATCCTGTTCCGTTTTGGAATGTAGGTGGCCGAGGCCTGGTGCCCGGCAGAGGGAGTTGGGTACAAATGATGGCCTGTTTCCAGGGGTAAGTAAAGTCAGCTGCCCAGGTGCCTGATGTCAGTTTGTAGGAGGCCATTGGCCCTCCAAGAGCAGCCAGGTATCCAGTTTGTGGCAGCTTGCATCTGGAAGAAATCCTGTTCTATTTGGGATTGTAGGTGGCCGAGGCCAGGTGCCCGGCAGAGGGAGTAGGGCACAAAGGATGGCCTGTTTCCAGGGGTAAGTAAAGTCAGCTGCCCAGGTGCCTGATGTCAGTTTGTAGGAGGCCTTTGGCCCTCCATGGGAAGCCTGGCTTCCAGCTTGTGGCAGCTTGCATCTGGAAGAAATCCTGTTTCGTTTGGGATTGTAGGTGGCCGGAGCCGGGTGCCCTGCTGAAGGAGTAGGGAACAAAGAATGGCCTGTTTCAAGGGGTAAGTAAAGTCAGCTGCCCAGGTGCCTGATGTCAGTTTGTAGGAGGCCTTTGGCCATCCAAGGGAAGCAAGTCTACCAGTTTGTGGCAGCTTGCATCTGGAAGAAATCCTGTTCCATTCGGGATGGTAGGTGGCCGAGGCCAGGTGCCCGGCAGAGGGAGTTGGGCACAAATGATGGCCTGTTTCCAGCGGTAAGTAAAGTCAGCTGCCCAGGTGCCTTGAATCAGTTTGTAGCAGGCCTTTGGCCCTCCATGGGAAGCCAGGCTTCCAGCTTGTGGCAGCTTGCATCTTGAAGAAATCCTGTTCCGTTTGGGATTGTAGGTGGCCGAGGCCTGGTGCCCTGCTGCAGGAGTTGGGAACAAAGGATGGCCTGTTTCCAGGGGTAAGTAAAGTCAGCTGCCCAGGTGCCTGATGTCAGTTTGTAGTAGGCCTTTGGCCCTCCATGGGAAGCCAGGCTTCCAGCTTGTGGCAGCTTGCATCTGGAAGAAATCCTGTTCCGTTTGGGATCGTAGGTGACCGAGGCCTGGTGCCCGGATGTGGGAGTTGGGCAGAAATGAGAACCTGTTTCTAGGGGTAAGTAAAGTCAGCTGCCCAGGTGCCTGATGTCAGTTTGTAGCAGGCCTTTGGCTCTCAAAGTGATGCTAGTCTTCCTGTTCAATGCAGCTTCCATCTGGATAAAATCCTATTCCGTTCAAGATTGTAGGTTCCCGAAGCCGGGTGCCCGGCAGAGGGAGTTGGTCACAAAGGATGGCCTGTTTCCAGGGGTAAGTAAAGTCAGCTGCCCAGGTGCCTGATGTCAGTTTGTAGGAGGCCTTTGGCCCTCCAAGGGAAGCCAGGCTTCCAGCTTGTGGCAGCTTGCATCTTGAAGAAATCCTGTTCCATTCGGGATTGTAGGTGGCCGAGGCCTGGTGCCCGGCAGAGGGAGTTGGGCACAAATGATGGCCTGTTTCCAGGGGTAAGTAAAGTCAGCTGCCCAGGTGCCTGATGTCAGTTTGTAGGAGGCCTTTGGCCCTTCAAGGGAAACTAGTCTTCCAGTTTGTGGAAGCTTGCATCTGGAAGAAATCCTGTTCCATTCGGGATTGTAGGTGGCCGAGGCCAGGTGCCCGGCAGAGGGAGTTGGGAACAAATGATGGCCTGTTTCCAGGGGTAAGTAAAGTTATCTGCCCAGGTGCCTGATGACAGTTTGTAGGAGGCCTTTGGCCCTCCATGGGAAGCCTGGCTTCCAGTTTGTGGCAGCTTGCATCTGGAAGAAATCCTGTTCCGTTCGGGATTGTAGGTGGCCGAGGCAAGGTGCCCGGCAGAGGGAGTTGGGAACAAAGGATGGCCTGTTTCCAGGGGTAAGTAAAGTTAGCTGCCCAGGTGCCTGGTGTCAGTTTGTAGGAGGCCTTTGGCCCTCCAAGAGAAGCTAGTCTTCCAGTTTGTGGCAGCTTGCATCTTGAAGAAATGCTGTTCTGCTCGGGAATGTAGGTGGCCGAGGCCAGGTGCCTGGCAGAGGGAGTTGGGCACAAAGGATGGCCTGTTTCCAGGGGGAAGTAAAGTCAGCTGCCCAGGTGCCTGTTGTCAGTTAGTAGAAGGCCTTTGGCCCTCCATGGGAAGCCAGGCTTCCAGCTTGTGGCAGCTTGCATCTTGAAGAAATCCTGTTCCGTTCGGGATTGTAGGTGGCCGAGGCCAGGTGCCCGGCAGAGGAAATTGGGCACAAAGGACGGCCTGTTTCCAGGGGTAAGTAAAGTCAGCTGCCCAGGTTCCTGATGTCAGTTTGTAGGAGGTTTTTGGCCCTCCAAGGGAAGCCAGGCTTCCAGCTTGTGGCAGCTTGCATCTTGAAGAAATCCTGTTCCGTTTGGGATTGTAGGTGGCCGAGGCCTGGTGCCCGGCAGAGGGAGTTGGGCACAAATGATGGCCTGTTTCCAGGGCTAAGTAAAGTCAGCTGCCCAGGTGCCTGATGTCAGTTTGTAGGAGGCCTTTGGCCCTCCAAGGGAAGCCAGGCTTCCAGCTTGTGGCAGCTTGCATCTGGAAGAAATCCTGTTTCGTTCGGGATTGTAGGTGTCCGGAGCCGCGTGCCCTGCTGAGGGAGTTGGGCACAAATGATGGCCTGTTTCCAAGGGTTAGTAAAGTCAGCTGCCCAGGTGTCTGATGTCAGTTTGTAGCAGGCTTTTGGCCCTCCATGAGAAGCCTGGCTTCCAGCTTGTGGCAGCTTGCATCTGGAAGAAATCCTGTTCCGTTCGGGATTGTAGGTGGCCGAGGCCAGGTGCCTGGCAGAGGGAGTTGGGTACAAATGATGGCCTGTTTCCAGGGGTAAGTAAAGTCAGCTGCCCAGGTGCCTGATGTCAGTTTGTAGGAGGCCTTTGGCCATCCAAGAGCAGCCAGGCTTCCAGCTTGTGGTATCTTGCATCTTGAAGAAATCCTGTTCCGTTTAGGGTCGTAGGTGGCCGAGGCCTGGTGCCCGACAGAGGGAGTTGGGCACAAATGATGGCCTGTTTCCAGGGGTAAGTAAAGTCAGCTGCCCAGGTGCCTGATGTCAGTTTGTAGTAGGCCTTTGGCTTTTCAAGGGAAACTAGTCTTCCAGATTGTGGCAGCTTGCATCGCGAAGAAATCCTGTTCCGTTTTGGATTGTAGGTGGCCGAGGCCAGGTGCCCGGCAGAAAGAGTTGGGCACAAAGGATGGCCTGATTCCAGGGGTAAGTAAAGTCAGCTGCCCAGGTGCCTGATGTCAGTTTGTAGGAGGCCTTTGGCCCTCCAAGGGAAGCCAGTCTTCCAGTTTGTGGCAGCTTGCATCTGGAAGAAATCCTGTTCCATTCGGGAATGTAGGTGGCCGAGGCCTGGTGTCGGGCAGAGGGAGTTGGGCACAAAGATGGCCTGTTTCCAGGGGTAAGTAAAGTCAGCTGCCCAGGTGCCTGATGTCAGTTTGTAGGAGGCCTTTGGCCCTCCAAGGGAAGCTAGTCTTCCAGTTTGTGGCAGCTTGCATCTGGAAGAAATCCTATTCCGTTCGGGATTGTAGGTGGCCGAGGCCAGGTGCCCGGCAGAGGGAGTTGGGAACAAAGGATGGCCTGTTTCCAGAGGTAAGTAAAGTTAGCTGCCCAGGTGCCTGATGTCAGTTTGTAGGAGGCCTTTGGCCCTCCATGGGAAGCCAGGCTTCCAGCTTGTGGCAGCTTGCATCTGGAAGAAATCCTGTTCCGTTCGGGATTGTAGGTGGCCGGCCGAGGCCAGGTGCCCGGCTAAGGGAGTTGGGCACAAATGATGGCCTGTTTCCAGGGGTAAGTAAAGTCAGCTGCCCAGGTGCCTGATGTCAGTTTGTAGGAGGCCTTTGGCCTTCCACGGGAAGCTAGTCTTCGAGATTGTGGCAGCTTGCGTCTGGAAGAAATCCTGTTCCGTTTTGGATTGTAGGTGGCCGAGGCCTGGTGCCCGGCAGAGGGAGTTGGGCACAAATGATGGCCTGTTTCCAGGGGTAAGTAAAGTCAGCTGCCCAGATGCCTGATGTCAGTTTGTAGGAGGCCATTGGCCCTCCAAGAGCAGCCAGGCTTCCAGTTTGTGGCAGCTTGCATCTGGAAGAAATCCTGTTCCGTTTGGGATCGTAGGTGGCCGAGGCCTGGTGTCCGGCTAAGGGAGTTCGGAACAAAGGATGGCCTGTTTCCAGGGGTAAGTAAAGTTAGCTGCCCAGGTGCCTGATGTCAGTTTGTAGGAGGCCTTTGGCCCTCCAAGGGAAGCTAGTCTTCCAGTTTGTGGCTGCTTGCATCTGGAAGAAATCCTGTTCTATTTGGGATTGTAGGTGGCCGAGGCCTGCTGCCCGGCAGAGGGAGTTGGGCACAAAGGATGGCCTGTTTTCAGAGGTAAGTAAAGTCAGCTGCCCAGGTGCCTGATGTCAGTTTGTAGGAGGCCTTTGGCCCTGCAAGAGCAGCCAGGCTTCCTGCTTGTGGCAGCTTGCATCTGGAAGAAATCCTGTTTCGTTTGGGATTGTAGGTGGCCGGAGCCGGGTGCCCTGCTGAAGGAGTAGGGAACAAAGAATGGACTGTTTCAAGGGGTAAGTAAAGTCAGCTGCCCAGGTGCCTGATGTCAGTTTGTAGGAGGCCTTTGGCCATCCAAAGGAAACAAGTCTTCCAGTTTGTGGCAGCTTGCATCTGGAAGAAATCCTGTTTCGTTCGAGAGTGTAGGTGGCCGAGGCCAGGTGCCCGGCAGAGGGAGTTGGGCACAAATGATGGCCTGTTTCCAGGGGTTAGTAAAGTCAGCTGCCCAGGTGCCTTGAATCAGTTTGTAGCAGGCCTTTGACCCTCCATGGGAAGCCAGGCTTCCAGCTTGTGGCAGCTTGCATCTGGAAGAAATCCTGTTCCGTTTGGGATTGTATGTGGCCGAGGCCAGGTGCCCTGCTGCAGGAGTTGGGAACAAAGGATGGCCTGTTTCCAGGGGTAAGTAAAGTCAGCTGCCCAGGTGCCTGATGTCAGTTTGTAGCAGGCCTTTGGCTCTCCAAGTGATGCTAGTCTTCCTGTTCAATGCAGCTTCCATCTGGAAAAAATCCTATTCCGTTCAAGATTGTAGGTTCCCGAAGCCGGGTGCCCGGCAGAGGGAGTTGGGCACAAAGGATGGCCTGTTTCCAGGGGTAAGTAAAGTCAGCTGCCCAGGTGCCTGATGTCAGTTTGTAGGAGGCCTTTGGCCCTCCATGGGAAGCCAGGCTTCCAGCTTGTGGCAGCTTGCATCTTGAAGAAATCCTGTTCCGTTTGGGATTGTAGGTGGCCGAGGCCTGGTGCCCGGCAGAGGGAGTTGGGCACAAATGATGGCCTGTTTCCAGGGGTAAGTAAAGTCAGCTGCCCAGGTGCCTGATGTCAGTTTGTAGGAGGCCTTTGGCCCTTCAAGGGAAACTAGTCTTCCAGTTTGTGGCAGCTTGCATCTGGAAGAAATCCTGTTCCATTCTGGATTGTAGGTGGCCGAGGCCAGGTGCCCGGCAGAGGGAGTTGGGAACAAATGATGGCCTGTTTCCAGGGGTAAGTAAAGTTATCTGCCCAGGTGCCTGATGTCAGTTTCTAGGAGGCCTTTGGCCCTCCAAGGGAAGCTAGTCTTCCAGGTTGTGGCAGCTTGCATCTGGAAGAAATGCTGTTCTGCTCATGATTGTAGGTGGCCGAGGCCAGGTGCCCGGCAGAGGGAGTTGGGCACAAATGATGGCCTGTTTCCAGGGGTAAGTAAAGTCAGCAGCCCAGGTGTCTGATGTCAGTTTGTAGCAGGCCTTTGGCCCTCCATGGGAAGCCTGGCTTCCAGCTTGTGGCAGCTTGCATCTGGAAGAAATGCTGTTCCGTTCGGGATTGTAGGTGGCCGAGGCCAGGTGCCCGGCAGAGGGAGTTGGGAACAAAGGATGGCCTGTTTCCAGGGGTAAGTAAAGTTAGCTGCCCAGGTGCCTGGTGTCAGTTTGTAGGAGGCCTTTGGCCCTCCAAGAGAAGCTAGTCTTCCAGTTTGTGGCAGATTGCATCTTGAAGAAATGCTGTTCTGCTCGGGAATGTAGGTGGCCGAGGCCAGGTGCCTGGCAGAGGGAGTTGGGCACAAAGGATGGCCTGTTTCCAGGGGGAAGTAAAGTCAGCTGCCCAGGTGCCTGATGTCAGTTTGTAGAAGGCCTTTGGCCCTCCATGGGAAGCCAGGCTTCCAGCTTGTGGCAGCTTGCATCTTGAAGAAATCCTGTTCCATTCGGGATTGTAGGTGGCCGAGGCCAGGTGCCCGGCAGAGGAAATTGGGCACAAAGGACGGCCTGTTTCCAGGGGTAAGTAAAGTCAGCTGCCCAGGTGCCTGATGTCAGTTTGTAGGAGGTTTTTGGCCCTCCAAGGGAAGCCGGGCTTCCAGCTTGTGGCAGCTTGCATCTTGAAGAAATCCTGTTCCGTTTGGGATTGTAGGTGTCCGAGGCCTGGTGCCCGGCAGAGGGAGTTGGGCACAAAGGATGGCCTGTTTCCAGGGCTAAGTAAAGTCAGCTGCCCAGGTGCCTGATGTCAGTTTGTAGGAGGCCTTTGGCCCTCCAAGGGAAGCCAGGCTTCCAGCTTGTGGCAGCTTGCATCTGGAAGAAATCCTGTTTCGTTCGGGATTGTAGGTGTCCGGAGCCGGGTGCCCTGCTGAGGGAGTAGGGAACAAATGATGGCCTGTTTCCAAGGGTCAGTAAAGTCAGCTGCCCAGGTGTCTGATGTCAGTTTGTAGCAGGCCTTTGGCCCTCCATGAGAAGCCTGGCTTCCAGCTTGTGGCAGCTTGCATCTGGAAGAAATCCTGTTCCGTTCGGGATTGTAGGTGTCCGAGGCCAGGTGCCTGGCAGAGGGAGTTGGGTACAAATGATGGCCTGTTTCCAGGGGTAAGTAAAGTCAGCTGCCCAGGTGCCTGATGTCAGTTTGTAGGAGGCCTTTGGCCATCCAAGAGCAGCCAGGCTTCCAGCTTGTGGTATCTTGCATCTTGAAGAAATCCTGTTCCGTTTGGGATCGTAGGTGGCCGAGGCCTGGTGCCCGACAGAGGGAGTTGGGCACAAATGATGGCCTGTTTCCAGGGGTAAGTAAAGTCAGCTGCCCAGGTGCCTGATGTCAGTTTGTAGTAGGCCTTTGGCTTTTCAAGGGAAACTAGGCTTCCAGATTGTGGCAGCTTGCATCGTGAAGAAATCCTGTTCCGTTCGGGATTGTAGGTGTCCGAGGCCAGGTGCCCGGCAGAAAGAGTTGGGCACAAAGGATGGCCTGTTACCAAGGGTAAGTAAAGTCAGCTGCCCAGGTTCCTGATGTCAGTTTGTAGGAGGCCTTTGGCCCTCCATGGGAAGCCAGGCTTCCAGCTTGTGGCAGCTTGCATCTGGAAGAAATCCTGTTCCGTTCGGGATTGTAGGTGGCCGAGGCCAGGTGCCCGGCAGAGGGAGTTGGACACAAAGGATGGCCTGTTTCCAGGGGTAAGTAAAGTCAGCTGCCCAGGTGCCTGATGTCAGTTTGTAGGAGGCCTTTGGCCCTGCAAGAGCAGCCAGGCTTCCTGCTTGTGGCAGCTTGCATCTGGAAGAAATCCTGTTTCGTTTGGGATTGTAGGTGGCCGGAGCCGGGTGCCCTGCTGAAGGAGTAGGGAACAAAGAATGGACTGTTTCAAGGGGTAAGTAAAGTCAGCTGCCCAGGTGCCTGATGTCAGTTTGTAGGAGGCCTTTGTCCATCCAAGGGAAACAAGTCTTCCAGTTTGTGGCAGCTTGCATCTGGAAGAAATCCTGTTTCGTTCGAGAGTGTAGGTGGCCGAGGCCAGGTGCCCGGCAGAGGGAGTTGGGCACAAATGATGGCCTGTTTCCAGGGGTTAGTAAAGTCAGCTGCCCAGGTGCCTTGAATCAGTTTGTAGCAGGCCTTTGACCCTCCATGGGAAGCCAGGCTTCCAGCTTGTGGCAGCTTGTATCTGGAAGAAATCCTGTTCCGTTTGGGATTGTATGTGGCCGAGGCCAGGTGCCCTGCTGCAGGAGTTGAGAACAAAGGATGGCCTGTTTCCAGGGGTAAGTAAAGTCAGCTGCCCAGGTGCCTGATGTCAGTTTGTAGGAGGCCTTTGGCCCTCCAAGGGAAGCCAGGCTTCCAGCTTGTGGCAGCTTGCATCTTGAAGAAATCCTGTTCCGTTTGGGATTGTAGGTGACCGAGGCCTGGTGCCCGGCAGAGGGAGTTGGGCACAAATGATGGCCTGTTTCCAGGGGTAAGTAAAGTCAGCTGCCCAGGTGCCTGATGTCAGTTTGTAGGAGGCCTTTGGCCCTTCAAGGGAAACTAGTCTTCCAGTTTGTGGCAGCTTGCATCTGGAAGAAATCCTGTTACGTTCGGGATTGTAGGTGGCCGAGGCCAGGTGCCCGGCAGAGGGAGTTGGGAACAAATGATGGCCTGTTTCCAGGGGTAAGTAAAGTTATCTGCCCAGGTGCCTGATGTCAGTTTGTAGGAGGCCTTTGGCCCTCCAAGGGAAGCTAGTCTTCCAGTTTGTGGCAGCTTGCATCTGGAAGAAATGCTGTTCTGCTCATGATTGTAGGTGGCCGAGGCCAGATGCCCGGCAGAGGGAGTTGGGCACAAAGGATGGCCTGTTTCCAGGGGGAAGTAAAGTCAGCTGCCCAGGTGCCTGATGTCAGTTTGTAGAAGGCCTTTGGCCCTCCATGGGAAGCCAGGCTTCCAGCTTGTGGCAGCTTGCATCTTGAAGAAATCCTGTTCCGTTCGGGATTGTAGGTGGACGAGGCCAGGTGCCCGGCAGAGGAAATTGGGCACAAAGGACGGCCTGTTTCCAGGGGTAAGTAAAGTCAGCTGCCCAGGTGCCTGATGTCAGTTTGTAGGAGGTTTTTGGCCCTCCAAGGGAAGCCGGGCTTCCAGCTTGTGGCAGCATGCATCTTGAAGAAATCCTGTTCCGTTTGGGATTGTAGGTGTCCGAGGCCTGGTGCCCGGCAGAGGGAGTTGGGCACAAAGGATGGCCTGTTTCCAGGGGTAAGTAAAGTCAGCTGCCCAGGTGCCTGATGTCAGTTTGTAGCAGGCCTTTGGCCCTCCAAGGGAAGCCAGTATTCCAGTTTGTGGCAGCTTGCATTTGGAAGAAATCCTGTTCCGTTCGGGATTGTAGGTGTCCGAGGCCAGGTGCCCGGCAGAAAGAGTTGGGCACAAACGATGGCCTGATTCCAGAGGTAAGTAAAGTCAGCTGCCCAGGTGCCTGATGTCAGTTTGTAGGAGGCCTTTGGCCCTCCAAGGGAAGCCAGTCTTCCAGTTTGTGGCAGCTTGCATCTGGAAGAAATCCTGTTCCGTTCGGGATTGTAGGTGGCCAAGGCCAGGTGACCGGCAGAGGGAGTTGGGCACAAATGATGGCCTGTTTCCAGGGGTAAGTAAAGTCAGCTGCCCAGGTGCCTGATGTCAGTTTGTAGGAGGCCTTTGGCCCTTCAAGGGAAACTGGTCTTCCAGTTTGTGGCAGCTTGCATCTGGAAGAAATCCTGTTCCATTCGGGCTTGTAGGTGGCCGAGGCCAGGTGCCCGGCAGACGGAGTTGGGCACAAAGGATGGCCTGTTTCCAGGGGTAAGTAAAGTCCGTTGCCCAGGTGCCTGATGTCAGTTTGTAGGAGGCCTTTGGCCCTCCATGGGAAGCCAGGCTTCCAGCTTGTGGCAGCTTGCATCTGGAAGAAATCCTGTTCCGTTCGGGATTATAGGTGGCCGAGGCCAGGTGCCCGGCAGACGGAGTTGGGCACAAAGGATGGCCTGTTTCCAGGGGTAAGTAAAGTCAGCTGCCCAGGTGCCTGATGTCAGTTTGCAGGTGGCTATTGTTCCTCCATGGGATGCCAGGCTTCCAGCTAGTGGCTGCTTGCATCTGGAAGTAATCCTGTTCCGTTCGGGATTGTAGGTGGCCGAGGCCAGGTGCCCGGCAGAGGGAGTTGGGAACAAAGGATGGCCTCTTTCCATGGGTAAGTAAAGTTAGCTGCACAGGTGCCTGGTGTCAGTTTGTAGGAGGCCTTTGGCCCTCCAAGGGCAGCTAGTCTTCCAGTTTGTGGCAGCTTGCATCTGGAAGAAATCCTGTTCTGCTCGGGATTGTAGGTGGCCGAGGCCAGGTGCCTGGCAGAGGGAGTTGGGCACAAATGATGGCCTGTTTCCAGGGGTAAGTAAAGTCAGCTGCCCAGGTGCCTGATGTCAGTTTGTAGCAGGCCTTTGGCCCTCCATGGGAAGCCAGGCTTCCGGCTTGTGGCAGCTTGCATCTGGAAGAAATCCTGTTCCGTTTGGGATTGTAGGTGGCCGAGGCCAGGTGCCCTGCTGCAGGAGTTTGGAGCAAAGGATGGCCTGTTTCCAGGGGTAAGTAAAGTCAGCTGCCCAGGTGCCTGATGTCAGTTTGCAGGTGGCTATTGTTCCTCCATGGGATGCCAGGCTTCCAGCTTGTGGCTGCTTGCATCTGGAAGTAATCCTGTTCCGTTCGGGATTGTAGGTGGCCGAGGCCTGGTGCCCGGCAGAGGGAGTTGGGCACAAAGGATGGCCTGTTTCCAGGGGTAAGTAAAGTCAGCTGCCCAGGTGCCTGATGTCAGTTTGCAGGTGGCTATTGTTCCTCCATGGGATGCCAGGCTTCCAGCTTGTGGCTGCTTGCATCTGGAAGTAATCCTGTTCCGTTTGGGATTGTAGGTGGCCGAGGCCAGGTGCCCGGCAGAGGGAGTTGGGAACAAAGGATGGCCTGTTTCCAGGGGTAAGTAAAGTTAGCTGCACAGGTGCCTGGTGTCAGTTTGTAGGAGGCCTTTGGCCCTCCAAGGGCAGCTATTCTTCCAGTTTGTGGCAGCTTGCATCTGGAAGAAATCCTGTTCTGCTCGGGATTGTAGGTGGCCGAGGCCTGGTGCCTGGCAGAGGGAGTTGGGCACAAATGATGGACTGTTTCCAGGGGTAAGTAAAGTCAGCTGCCCAGGTGCCTGATGTCAGTTTGTAGGAGGCCTTTGGCCCTCCATGGGAAGACAGGCTTCCAGCTTGTGGCAGCTTGCATCTGGAAGAAATCCTGTTCCGTTCGGGATTGTAGGTGGCCGAGGCCAGGTGCCCGGCAGAGGAAATTGGGCACAAAGGATGGCCTGTTTCCAGGGGTAAGTAAATTCAGCTGCCCAGGTGCCTGATGTCAGTTTGTAGGAGGCCTTTGGCCCTCCAAGGGAAGCCAGTATTCCAGTTTGTGGCAGCTTGCATTTGGAAGAAATCCTGTTCCATACGGGATTGTAGGTGGCCGAGGCCTGGTACCCGGCAGAGGGAGTTGGGCATAAAGATGGCCTGTTTCCAGGAATAAGTAAAGTCAGCTGCCCAGGTGCCTGATGTCAGTTTGTAGGAGGCCTTTGGCCCTCCAAGGGAAGCTAGTCTTCCAGTTTGTGGCAGCTTGCATCTGGAAGAAATCCTGTTCCGTTCGGGATTGCAGGTGGCCGAGGCCAGGTGCCCGGCAGAGGGAGTTGGGCACAAATGATGGCCTGTTTCCAGGGGTTAGTAAAGTCAGCTGCCCAGGTGTCTGATGTCAGTTTGTAGCAGGCCTTTTGCCCTCCATGGGAAGCCAGGCTTCCAGTTTGTGGCAGCTTGCATCGGGAAGAAATGCTGTTCCGTACGGGATTGTAGGTGGCCGAGGCCAGGTGCCCGGTAAAGAGAGTTGGGAACAAAGGATGGCCTGTTTCCAGGGGTAAGTAAAGTTAGCTGCCAAGGTGCCTGGTGTCAGTTTGTAGGAGGCCTTTGGCCCTCCAAGGGAAGCTAGTCTTCCAGTTTGTGGCAGCTTGCATCTTGAAGAAATGCTGTTCTGCTCGGGATTGTAGGTGTCCGATGCCGCGTGCCTGGCAGAGGGAGTTGGGCAAAAATGATGGCCTGTTTCCAGGGGTAAGTAAAGTCAGCTGCCCAGGTGCCTGATGTCAGTTTGTAGCAGGCCTTTGGCCCTCCATGGGAAGCCAGGCTTCCCGCTTGTGGCTGCTTGCATCGCGAAGAAATCCTGTTCCGTTCGGGATTG
Source organism: Chamaea fasciata (assembly GCF_029207755.1). Classification (NCBI taxonomy): domain Eukaryota; kingdom Metazoa; phylum Chordata; class Aves; order Passeriformes; family Sylviidae; genus Chamaea; species Chamaea fasciata. The sequence goes on from NW_027094471.1 coordinate 86,694, forward strand.
TAGATGTCCGAGGCCAGGTGCCCGGCAGAAAGAGTTGGGCACAAATGATGGCCTGTTTCCAGAGGTAAGTAAAGTCAGCTGCCCAGGTGCCTGATGTCAGTTTGTAGGAGGCCTTTGGCCCTCCAAGGGAAGCCAGTCTTCCAGTTGTGGCAGCTTGCATCTGGAAGAAATCCTATTTTGCTCGGGATTGTAGGTGGCCGAGGCCAGGTGCCTGGCAGAGGGAGTTGGGCACAAAGGATGGACTGTTTCCAGGGGTAAGTAAAGTCAGCTGCCCAGGTGCCTGATGTCAGTTTGTAGCAGGCCTTTGGCCCTCCATGGGAAGCCAGGCTTCCAGCTTGTGGAAGCTTGCATCTGGAAGAAATCCTGTTCCGTTCGGGATTGTAGGTGGCCGAGGTCAGGTGCCCGGCAGAGGAAATTGGGCACAAAGGATGGCCTGTTTCCAGGGGTAAGTAAAGCTAGCTGCCCAGGTGCCTGATGTCAGTTTGTAGCAGGCCTTTGGCCCTCCAAGGGAAGCCAGGCTTCCAGCTTGTGGCAGCTTGCATTTGGAAGAAATCATGTTTCGTTTGGGATTGTAGGTGGCCGAGGCCTGGTGCCCGGCAGAGGGAGTTGGGCACAAATGATGGCCTGTTTCCAGGGGTAAGTAAAGTCAGCTGCCCAGGTGCCTGATGTCAGTTTGTAGGAGGCCTTTGGCCCTTCAAGGGAAACTAGTCTTCCAGTTTGTGGCAGCTTGAATCTGGAAGAAATCCTGTTCCATTCGGCATTGTAGGTGGCCGAGGCCAGGTGCCCGGCAGAGGGAGTTGAGCACAAAGGATGGCCTGTTTCCAGGGGTAAGTAAAGTCAGCTGCCCAGGTGCCTGATGTCAGTTTGCAGGTGGCTATTGTTTCCTCCATGGGATGCCAGGCTTCCAGCTTGTGGCTGCTTGCATCTGGAAGTAATCCTGTTCCGTTCGGGATTGTAGGTGGCCGAGGCCTGGTGCCCGGCAGAGAGAGTTGGGCACAAAGGATGGCCTGTTTCCAGGGGTAAGTAAAGTCAGCTGCCCAGGTGCCTGATGTCAGTTTGTAGCAGGCCTTTGGCCCTCCATGGGAAGACTGGCTGCCAGCTTGTGGCAGCTTGCATCAGGAAGAAATGCTGTTCCGTTCGGGATTGTAGGTGGCCGAGGCCAGGTGCCCGGCAGAGGAGTTGGGAACAAAGGATGGCCTGTTTGCAGGGGTAAGTAAAGTCAGCTGCCCAGGTGCCTGGTGTCAGTTTGTAGGAGGCCTTTGGCCCTCCAAGGGCAGCTATTCTTCCAGTTTGTGGCAGCTTGCATCTGGAAGAAATCCTGTTCTGCTCGGGATTGTAGGTGGCTGAGGCCTGTGCCTGGCAGAGGGAGTTGGGCACAAATGATGGACTGTTTCCAGGGGTAAGTAAAGTCAGCTGCCAGGTGCCTGATGTCAGTTTGTAGGAGGCCTTTGGCCCTCCATGGGAAGCCAGGCTTCCAGCTTGTGGCAGCTTGCATCTGGAAGAAATCCTTTTCCGTTCGGGATTGTAGGTGGCCGAGGCCAGGTGCCCGGCAGAGGAAATTGGGCACAAAGGATGGCCTGTTTCCAGGGGTAAGTAAATTCAGCTGCCCAGGTGCCTGATGTCAGTTTGTAGGAGGCCTTTGGCCCTCCAAGGAAAGCCAGTATTCCAGTTTGTGGCAGCTTGCATTTGGAAGAAATCCTGTTCCATACGGGATTGTAGGTGGCCGAGGCCTGGTGCCCGGCAGAGGGAGTTGGGCATAAAGATGGCCTGTTTCCAGGAATAAGTAAAGTCAGCTGCCCAGGTGCCTGATGTCAGTTTGTAGGAGGCCTTTGGCCCTCCAAGGGAAGCTAGTCTTCCAGTTTGTGGCAGCTTGCATCTGGAAGAAATCCTGTTCCGTTCGGGATTGCAGGTGGCCGAGGCCAGGTGCCCGGGCAGAGGGAGTTGGGCACAAATGATGGCCTGTTTCCAGGGGTTAGTAAAGTCAGCTGCCAGGTGTCTGATGTCAGTTTGTAGCAGGCCTTTTGCCCTCCATGGGAAGCCAGGCTTCCAGCTTGTGGCAGCTTGCATCGGGAAGAAATGCTGTTCCGTACGGGATTGTAGGTGGCCGAGGCCAGGTGCCCGGTAAAGGGAGTTGGGAACAAAGGATGGCCTGTTTCCAGGGGTAAGTAAAGTTAGCTGCCCAGGTGCCTGGTGTCAGTTTGTAGGAGGCCTTTGGCCCTCCAAGGGAAGCTAGTCTTCCAGTTTGTGGCAGCTTGCATCTTGAAGAAATGCTGTTCTGCTCGGGATTGTAGGTGGCCGATGCCACGTGCCTGGCAGAGGGAGTTGGGCAAAAATGATGGCCTGTTTCCAGGGGTAAGTAAAGTCAGCTGCCCAGGTGCCTGATGTCAGTTTGTAGCAGGCCTTTGGCCCTCCATGGGAAGCCAGGCTTCCCGCTTGTGGCTGCTTGCATCGCGAAGAAATCCTGTTCCGTTCGGGATTGTAGGTGTCCGAGGCCAGGTGCCCGGCAGAAAGAGTTGGGCACAAAGGATGGCCTCTTTCCAGAGGTAAGTAAAGTCAGCTGCCCAGGTGCCTGATGTCAGTTTGTAGGAGGCCTTTGGCCCTCCAAGGCAAGCAAGTCTTCCTGATTGTGGCAGCTTGCATCTGAAGAAATCCTGTTCCGTTTGGGATCGTAGGTGGCCGAGGCCTGGTGCCCGGCTGAGGGAGTTGGGAACAAAGGATGGCCTGTTTCCAGAGGTAAGTAAAGTCAGCTGCCCAGGTGCCTGATGTCAGTTTGCAGGTGGCTATTGTTCCTCCATGGGAAGCCAGGCTTCCAGCTTGTGGCTGCTTGCATCTGGAAATAATCCTGTTCCGTTCTGGATTGTAGGTGGCCGAGGCCTTGTGCCCCTGCTGCTGGAGTTGGGAACAAAGGATGGCCTGTTCCAGGGGTAAGTAAAGTCAGCTGCCCAGGTGCCTGATGTCAGTTTGTAGGAGGCCTTTGGCCCTCCAAGGGAAGCAAGTCTTCCAGTTTGTGGCAGCTTGCATCGCGAAGAAATCCTGTTCTGTTCGGGATTGTGGGTGGCCGAGGCCAGGTGCCCGGCAGAGGGAGTTGGGCACAAATGAGTGCCGGTTTCCAGGGGTAAGTAAAGTCAGCTGCCCAGGTGCCTGATGTCAGTTTGTACCAGGCCTTTGGCTCTCCAAGTGATGCTAGTCTTCCTGTTCAATGTAGCTTTCATCTGGAAAAAATCGTGTTCCGTTCAAGATTGTAGGTTCCCGAAGCCGGGTGCCCGGCAGAGGGAGTTTGGGCACAAAGGATGGCCTGTTTCCAGGGTTAAGTAAAGTCAGCTGCCCAGGTGCCTGATGTCAGTTTGTAGAAGGCCTTTGGCCCTCCATGGGAAGCCAGGCTTCCAGCTTGTGGCACCTTGCATCTGGAAGAAATCCTGTTCCGTTCGGGATTATAGATGGCCGAGGCCAGGTGCCCGGCAGACGGAGTTGGGCACAGAGATGGCCTGTTTCCAGGGGTAAGTAAATTCAGCTGCCCAGGTGCCTGATGTCAGTTTGTAGGGGGCCATTGGCTCTCCATGGGAAGCCAGGCTTCCAGCTTGTGGCTGCTTGCATCTGGAAGTAATCCTCTTCCGTTCGGGATTGTAGGTGGCCGAGGCCAGGTGTCCGGCAGAGGGAGTTGGGCACAAAGACGGCCTGTTTCCAGGGGTAAGTAAAGTCAGCTGCCCAGGTGCCTGATGTCAGTTTGTAGGAGGCCTTTGGCCCTCCAGGGAAGCTTGTCTTCCAGTTTGTGGCAACTTGCATCTTGAAGAAATGCTGTTCTGCTCGGGATTGTAGGTGGCCGAGGCCAGGTGCCCGGCAGAGGGAGTTGGGCACAAATGATGGCCTGTTTCCAGGGGTAAGTAAAGTTAGCTGCCCAGGTGCCTGATGTCAGTTTGTAGCAGGCCTTTGGCCCTCCAAGGGAAGCTTGTCTTCCAGTTTGTGGCAACTTGCATCTTGAAGAAATGCTGTTCTGCTCGGGATTGTAGGTGGCCGAGGCCAGGTGCCCGGCAGAGGGAGTTGGGCACAAATTATGGCCTGTTTCCAGGGGTAAGTAAAGTCAGCTGCCCAGGTGCCTGATGTCAGTTTGCAGGTGGCAATTGTTCCTCCATCTGAAGCCAGGCTTCCTGCTTTTGGCAGCTTGCATCTGGAAGTAATCCTGTTCCGTTCCGGACTGTAGGTGGCCGGAGCCAGGTGACCTGCTGAGGGACTTGGGTACAAAGGATGGCCTGTTTCCAGGGGTAAGTAAAGTCAGCTGCCCAGGTGCCTGATGTCAGTTTGTAGGAGGCCTTTGGCCCTTCAAGGGAAACTAGTCTTCCAGCTTGTGGCAGCTTGCATCTGGAAGAAATCCTGTTCCATTCGGGATTGTAGGTGGCCGAGGGCCAGGTGCCCGGCAGAGGGAGTTGGGCACAAATGATGGCCTGTTTCCAGGGGTAAGTAAAGTCAGCTGCCCAGGTGCCTGATGTCAGTTTGTAGGAGGCCTTTGGCCCTCTATGGGAAGCCAGGTTTCCAGCCTGTGGCAGCTTGCATCTGAAGAAATCCTGTTCCGTTTGGGATCGTAGGTGGCCGAGGCCTGGTTCCCGGCTAAGGGAGTTGGGAAAAAATGATGGCCTGTTTCCAGGGGTAAGTAAAGTCAGCTGCCCAGGTGCCTGATGTCAGTTTGTAGGAGGCCTTTGGCCCTCCAAGGGAAGCAAGTCTTCCAGTTTGTGGCAGCTTGCATCGCGAAGAAATCCTGTTCTGTTCGGATTGTGGGTGGCCGAGGCCAGGTGCCCGGCAGAGGGAGTTGGGCACAAATGAGTGCCGGTTTCCAGGGGTAAGTAAAGTCAGCTGCCCAGGTGCCTGATGTCAGTTTGTACCAGGCCTTTGGCTCTCCAAGTGATGCTAGTCTTCCTGTTCAATGTAGCTTTCATCTGGAAAAAATCGTGTTCCGTTCAACATTGTAGGTTCCCGAAGCCGGGTGCCCGGCAGAGGGAGTGGGCACAAAGGATGGCCTGTTTCCAGGGTTAAGTAAAGTCAGCTGCCCAGGTGCCTGATGTCAGTTTGTAGAAGGCCTTTGGCCCTCCATGGGAAGCCAGGCTTCCAGCTTGTGGCACCTTGCATCTGGAAGAAATCCTGTTCCGTTCGGGATTATAGATGGCCGAGGCCAGGTGCCCGGCAGACGGAGTTGGGCACAGAGATGGCCTGTTTCCAGGGGTAAGTAAATTCAGCTGCCCAGGTGCCTGATGTCAGTTTGTAGGGGCCATTGGCTCTCCATGGGAAGCCAGGCTTCCAGCTTGTGGCTGCTTGCATCTGGAAGTAATCCTCTTCCGTTCGGGATTGTAGGTGGCCGAGGCCAGGTGTCCGGCAGAGGGAGTTGGGCACAAAGACGGCCTGTTTCCAGGGGTAAGTAAAGTCAGCTGCCCAGGTGCCTGATGTCAGTTTGTAGGAGGCCTTTGGCCCTCCAAGGGAAGCTTGTCTTCCAGTTTGTGGCAACTTGCATCTTGAAGAAATGCTGTTCTGCTCGGGATTGTAGGTGGCCGAGGCCAGGTGCCCGGCAGAGGGAGTTGGCACAAATGATGGCCTGTTTCCAGGGGTAAGTAAAGTTAGCTGCCCAGGTGCCTGATGTCAGTTTGTAGCAGGCCTTTGGCCCTCCAAGGGAAGCTTGTCTTCCAGTTTGTGGCAACTTGCATCTTGAAGAAATGCTGTTCTGCTCGGGATTGTAGGTGGCCGAGGCCAGGTGCCCGGCAGAGGGAGTTGGGCACAAATTATGGCCTGTTTCCAGGGGTAAGTAAAGTCAGCTGCCCAGGTGCCTGATGTCAGTTTGCAGGTGGCAATTGTTCCTCCATCTGAAGCCAGGCTTCCTGCTTTTGGCAGCTTGCATCTGGAAGTAATCCTGTTCCGTTCCGGACTGTAGGTGGCCGGAGCCAGGTGACCTGCTGAGGGACTTGGGTACAAAGGATGGCCTGTTTCCAGGGGTAAGTAAAGTCAGCTGCCCAGGTGCCTGATGTCAGTTTGTAGGAGGCCTTTGGCCCTTCAAGGGAAACTAGTCTTCCAGCTTGTGGCAGCTTGCATCTGGAAGAAATCCTGTTCCATTCGGGATTGTAGGTGGCCGAGGCCAGGTGCCCGGCAGAGGGAGTTGGGCACAAATGATGGCCTGTTTCCAGGGGTAAGTAAAGTCAGCTGCCCAGGTGCCT